>NC_141617.1:40121786-40275849 GCF_047967505.1 Dipteris shenzhenensis
TGAACTTAGCCTTTTATTGCCATTCTGAAGAAAGCAAGAGAGACTTGTGAGAAGGTATTCATTTCTTTCGCTTCCCCTTCTTTGCCACACGTGTCCTCTACATTCCCTGATGTCTGCAAGATCAATGAAGCGCATACATCTTCGCTTGCAACATAGATATCCCAATGCATTTAACATGTTCTCCTCCTTCATTACTCTCTTCCTCTTTGGTTGCTTTTGTGGATCTGCCTGGATTCTCTTTCTCTTCATGCATATGTATGACCGTTTTCGTTCCTCGTACACATTGTTATCTGTATTTATGCACTTCTTCTCCTCACATTTGTTTGTAACCAAGCATCCATGATTGGTCGTTGCATCCTTGTTCATATCACAATCAAAGTTAAATACTGAATAATCCTCTGTTGATCTCATCCTCATTTTTAACATACTCTTAGGACCATTCAATGAATTCAATATTCTACGAGAGTATTGAGAACCTTGAAACTCTTCCACTCCTGAGAGAACATCACTCATTGGGACATCTTGCATGGCTTTCACAAATCCACAACCTTGATTGACACCAGGTTTGTTAATATGCATGAACTCATCCACACTTGACAAGACATCGCTATTGAAACCTTTGCCCTTCTCACTGTACAAGAATTCATCCACCCCAGATAAGGCTTCGCTTCTAAAATCATTTTGTTTCTTGGAACCAATGAACTCATCCACTCCAGATAAGATGTCACTTCTATAATTGAGTATATTGAAATCATCCACATTTGAAGTGATAGAGCCTGGCACATGGGCACGCTTTTTAGGTCCTTTGATATTGTAGTATGCGTTGTCTTTATCATTGAAAACCACGTGCCTCTTTCTCATGTTTAAAAATTGCATGCTCCATCTCATATTCTTGCCTACCTCATAGTAGGGATCACATAAGGATGTTATGTTATCAACCATACCATCATCAGTGACTTTTAGAATCCTCATCTGCGCAAATGACCATTGCTCCACTTGTTCAAATCCCAATACTTCACCTTCTGCTACAATCTTATTTGCAAATGATCTCATTTGTAAAATGTCCCCTATAGTAAAATCCAAGGTGGTGCACTTTGTATTCTTGATAATGTCTGTTGCATAAGTCTCATCTTTGTCCCATGCTATAAATGATTTGTTGGATGTATTGTAGGGCATAACATCTCCAAGTGTTTCCATATCTCCACATTTATACTTTAGCTCAACATGTGCGCTAAGAATCTTTGATACAGTAACTGCTACCTTATCTTCGCCAAGTCTTCGAAAGTGGCAAAGAGAATTGGGATCACTATCATGGATTGTAGCAAATGCAACTACTTCTCTTTTGCTACATAAAATCACATCCATCCCTGGAACAAAATCTATAGCCATCTCCTTTGTGAGAGTCCTTCGCAAGCAAGCTGCAGTGGCAACAATTACATAAATATTAGTCTCTTTTTAATAATCTACTTATTTATTATAATTTTTAATTAGTACTTAATTTATTAGTGGGAGAAGTTATCCGATCAAGTACTCATCAGATGGACATGCCAAGTTATCCTTTGCATGGTCAATCAAGCATTAAATACTATTTTTGCTCTAGTGTCATGCACATCCGTAAAAAAACATGAGCCTACTAGGTACGTTATCCAATCAAACACTAATGGGATGCGGGTGCCACTTTGCATTAAGTCAATTCCACCTAGTTGAGGTGTACAAAAAGTATTGTGCCCATCGGATATGCTTTGCATGGTCCATCGAGCATTAAATACTATTTTTGCTCCTATCATGCACATCCATAAAAAAAACACGCTGCTAGGTGTGTTATCCGATCAAGTACTTATGCGATGGGAATGCCACTTTGCATGTAAGTCAATTCCACCTAGTTGAAGGTGTGTGCAAAGTATTGTGCCCATCCAATATGCTTTGCATTGTCGATCAAGCATAACACACTATTTCTGCCTTACTGTCATGCACAACCATATAAAAACACGGCCATAGGTGTGTTATTCAAATAAGTACTTATCAGATGGGGGCTCCACTTTGCACCCAAGTCCGTTTTAACTACATTGAGGTGCGTGCAAAGTATTGTCACCATCGGATATGATTTGCATGGTCGATCACGCATTATACACCATTTTTTCCCTAATGATATGCACATTCGCACAAAAACACGCCATTAGGTGTGTTATCTGACCAAGTACTTATCGGATGGGTGTGCCTCATTGAGAACATTTCAATACCACCTAGGTTGAGGCGTAAAAAAAGTTTTGTGCCCATTGGATATCCTTTGCATGGTCGATCGAGCATTAAATACCATTTTTGCCTTAGTGCCATGCACATTCGTCAAAAAACGCAGTCCTAGATGTGTTATTCAGACTAGTACTTATCGGATGGGGGCTCCAGTTTGCACGCAAGTCTGTTTCAACTAGGTTGAGGTGTGTGCAAAGTATTGTCACCATCAGATATGATTTGCATGGTCGATCACGCATTATACACCGTTTTTCCCTAGTGGTATGCACATCCGCAAAAAAACACGCCCTTAGGTATGTTATCTGACCAAGTACTTATCGGATGGGTGTACCTCTTTCACAACATTTTAATACCACCTAGGTTGAGGTATAAGAAAAGTATTATGCCCATCGGATATGCTTTGCATGGTCGATCGAGCATTAAATACCATTTTTGCCTTAGTGCCATGCACATTCGTAAAAAAACACGCTGCTAGGTGTGTTATCCGATCAAGAACTTATGCAATGGGAATGCCACTTTGCATGTGAGTCAATTACACCTAGTTGAAGATGTGTGCAAATTATCGTGGCCATCCGATATGATTTGCATGGTTGATTGAGCATTAAATACCATTTTTGCCTTAGTGCCATGCACATCCGTAAAAAAACACGCTGCTAGGTGTGTTATCTGATCAAGCACTTATGCGATGGGCGTGCCACTTTGCATGTAAGTCAATTACACCTAGTTGAAGGTGTGTGCAAAGTATTGTGTTCATCGGATATGCTTTGTATTGTCGATCGAGCATAACACACCGTTTCTGCCTTAGTGTCATGCACAACCATATAAAAATACGGCCATAGGTGTGATATTCAAATAAGTACTTATCAGATGGGGGATCCACTTTGCACGCAAGTTCGTTTCAACTACGTTGAGGTGCATGCAACGTATTGTCACCATCGAATATGATTTGCATGGTCGATCACGCATTATACACCATTTTTTTCCTAATGATATGCACATCCGCAAAAAAACACGCCATTAGGTGTGTTATTTGACCAAGTACTTATCGGATGGGTGTGCCTCATTGAGAACATTTCAATACCACCTAGGTTGAGGCGTACGAAAAGTTTTGTGCCCATCAGATATCCTTTGCATGGTCTATCGAGCATTAAATACTATTTTTACTCTAGTGTCATGCACATCCGTCAAAAAACAAGTTTCTAGGTATGTTATAGGATCAAGCACTTATGGGATGGGCATGCCACTTTGCATGTAAGTCGATTCTAGCTAGTTGAAGGTGTGTGCAAAGTATCGTGCCCATCGGATATGCTTTGCATGGTCGATCGAGCATTAAATACCATTTTTGCCTTAGTGCCATGCACATCCGTAAAAAAACACGCTGCTAGGTGTGTTATCTGATCAAGCACTTATGCGATGGGCGTGCCACTTTGCATGTAAGTCAATTACACCTAGTTGAAGGTGTGTGCAAAGTATTGTATTCATCGGATATGCTTTGCATTGTCGATCAAGCATAACACACCGTTTTTGCCTTAGTGTCATGCACAACCATATAAAAACACGGCCATAGGTGTGTTATTCAAATAAGTACTTATCAGATGGGGGCTCCACTTTGCACGCAAGTCCGTTTTAACTACATTGAGGTGCGTGCAAAGTATTGTCACCATCGGATATGATTTGCATGGTCGATCACGCATTATACACCATTTTTTTCCTAATGATATGCACATCCGCAAAAATACACGCCATTAGGTGTGTTATCTGACCAAGTACTTATCGAATGGGTGTGCCTCATTGAGAACATTTCAATACCACCTAGGTTAAGGCGTAAGAAACGTTTTGTGTCCATCGGATATGCTTTGCATGGTCGATCGAGCATTAAATACTATTTTTGCTCTAGTGTCATGCACATCCGTCAAAAAACACGTTGCTAGGTATGTAATCCAATCAAGCACTTATGGGATGCACGTGCCGCTTTGCATATAAGTCTATTCCACCTAGTTGAAGGTGTGTGCAAAGTATCGTGCCCATCGGATATGCTTTGCATGGTGGATCGAGCATTAAATACCATTTTTGCCTTAGTGCCATGCACATCCGTAAAAAAACACGCTACTAGGTGTGTTATCTGACCAATTACTTATCGGATGGGTGTGCCTCATTGCGAACATTTCAATACCACCTAGGTTGAGTCATAAGAAAAGTTTTGTGCCCATCGGATATGCTTTGCATGGTCGATCGAGCATTAAATACTATTTTTGCTCTAGTGTCATGCACATCCGTCAAAAAACACGCTTCTAGGTATGTTATCCGATCAAGAACTTATGGGATGGGCGTGCCACTTTGCATGTAAGTCGATTCCACCTAGTTGAAGGTGTGTGCAAAGTATTGTGCCCATCGGATATGCTTTGCATTGTCGATCAAGCATAAAACACCGTTTTTATCTTAGTGTCATGCACATTCGTAAAAAAACGCAGTCCTAGATGTGTTATTCAAACTAGTACTTATCGGATAAGGGCTCCAATTTGCATGCAAGTCCGTTTCCACTAGGTTGAGGTGTGTGCAAAGTATTGTCACCATCGGATATGATTTGCATGGTTGATCACGCATTATACACCGTTTTTTTCCTAGTGGTATGCACATCCGCAAAAAAACACGCCCTTAGGTATGTTATCTGACCAAGTACTTATCGGATGGGTGTGCCTCTTTGACAACATTTTAATACCACCTAGGTTGAGGTATGAGAAAAGTATTATGCCCATCGGATATGCTTTGCATGGTCGATCGAGCAGTAAATACCATTTTTGCCTTAGTGCCATGCACATCCGTAAAAAAACACGCTCCTAGGTGTGTTATCCGATCAAGCACTTATGCGATGGGAATGCCACTTTGCATGTAAGTCAATTCCACCTAGTTGAAAGTGTGTGAAAAGTATTGTGCCCATCAGATATCCTTTGCATGGTCAATCGAGTATTAAATACTATTTTTACTCTAGTGTCATGCACTTCCGTCAAAAAACACGCTGCTAGGTATGTTATCCAATCAAGCACTTATGGGATGGGTGTGCCACTTTGCATGTAAGTCGATTCCACCTAGTTGAAGGTGTGTGCAAAGTATTGTGCCCATCGGATATGCTTTGCATTGTCGATCAAGCATAAGACACCATTTTTGCCTTGGTGTCATGCACAACCATGAAAAAACACGGTCCTAGGTGTATTATTCAAACTAGTACTTATCGGATAAGGGCTCCAATTTGCATGCAAGTCTGTTTCCACTGATGGGCGTACCACTTTGCATGTAAGTTAATTCCACCTAGTTGAAGGTGTGTGCAAAGTATTGTGCCCATCGGATATGCTTTGCATTGTCGATCAAGCATAACACACTGTTTTTGCCTTAGTGTCATGCACAACCATATAAAAACATGGCCATAGGTGTGTTATTCAAATAAATACTTATCAGATGAGGCCTCCACTTTGCACGCAAGTCCGTTTTAACTATGTTGAGGTGCGTGCAAAGTATTGTCACCATCGGATATGATTTACATGGTCGATCACGCATTATACACCGTTTTTTCCCTAGTGGCATGCACATTCGCAAAAAAACACGCCCTTAGGTATGTTATCTGACCAAGTACTTATCAGATGGGTGTGCCTCTTTGACAACATTTTAATACAACCTAAGTTGAGGTATAGGTAAAGTATTATGCCCATCAGATATGCTTTGCATGGTCGATCGAGCATTAAATTCCATTTTTGCCTTAGTGCCATGCACATCCGTAAAAAAACACGCTGCTAGGTGTGTTATCCGATCAAGCACTTATGCGATGGGAATGCCACTTTGCATGTAAGTCAATTCCACTTAGTTGAAGGTGTGTGCAAAGTATCGTGCCCATCGAATATGCTTTGCAGGGTCGATCGAGCATTAAATTCCATTTTTGCCTTAGTGCCATGCACATCCGTAAAAAAACACGCTGCTAGGTGTGTTATCTGATCAAGCACTTATGCGATGGGCGTGCCACTTTGCATGTAAGTCAATTCCACCTAGTTAAAGTTATGTGCAAAGTATTGTGCCCATCGGATATGCTTTGCATGGTGGATCAAGCATTAAATACCATTTCTGCCTTAGTGCCATGCACATCCGTAAAAAAACAGGCTGCTAGGTGTGTTATCTGATCAAGCACTTATGCGATGGGCGTGCCACTTTGCATGTAAGTTAATTCCACCTAGTTGAAGGTGTGTGCAAAGTATTGTGCCCATCGGATATGCTTTGCATTGTCGATCAAGCATAACACACTGTTTTTGCCTTAGTGTCATGCACAACCATATAAAAACACGGCCATAGGTGTGTTATTCAAATAAATACTTATCAGATGGGGCCTCCACTTTGCACGCAAGTCCGTTTTAACTATGTTGAGGTGCGTGCAAAGTATTGTCACCATCGGATATGATTTACATGGTCGATCACGCATTATACACCGTTTTTTCCCTAGTGGTATGCACATTCGCAAAAAAACACGCCCTTAGGTATGTTATCTGACCAAGTACTTATCGGATGGGTGTGCCTCTTTGACAACATTTTAATACAACCTAAGTTGAGGTATAGGTAAAGTATTATGCCCATCGAATATGCTTTGCATGGTCGATCGAGCATTAAATTCCATTTTTGCCTTAGTGCCATGCACATCCGTAAAAAAACACGCTACTAGGTGTGTTATCCGATCAAGCACTTATGAAATGGGAATGCCACTTTGCATGTAAGTCAATTCCACTTAGTTGAAGGTGTGTGCAAAGTATCGTGCCCATCGGATATGCTTTGCGTGGTCGATCGAGCATTAAATTCCATTTTTGCCTTAGTGCCATGCACATCCGTAAAAAAACACGCTGCTAGGTGTGTTATCCGATCAACACTTATGCGATGGGAATGCCACTTTGCATGTAAGTCAATTCCACTTAGTTGAAGGTGTGTGCAAAGTATCGTGCCCATCGGATATGCTTTGCATGGTCGATCGAGCATTAAATTCAATTTTTGCCTTAGTGCCATGCACATCCGTAAAAAAACACGCTGCTAGGTGTGTTATCTGATCAAGCACTTATGCGATGGGAATGCCACTTTGCATGTAAGTCAATTCCACTTAGTTGAAGGTGTGTGCAAAGTATCGTGCCCATCGGATATGCTTTGCATGGTCGATCGAGCATTAAATTCCATTTTTGCCTTAGTGCCATGCACATCCGTAAAAAAACACGCTGCTAGGTGTGTTATCTGATCAAGCACTTATGCGATGGGCGTGCCACTTTGCATGTAAGTCAATTCCACCTAGTTAAAGGTATGTGCAAAGTATTGTGCCCATCGGATATGCTTTGCATTGTCGATCGAGCATAACACACTGTTTTTGCCTTAGTGTCATGCACAACCATATAAAAACACGGCCATAGGTGTGTTATTCAAATAAATACTTATCAGATGGGGCCTCCACTTTGTACGCAAGTCCGTTTTAACTATGTTGAGGTGCGTGCAAAGTATTGTCACCATCGGATATGATTTGCATGGTCGATCACGCATTATACATCATTTTTTTCCTAATGACATGCACATTCACAAAAAAACACGCCATTAGGTGTGTTATCTGACCAAGTACTTATCGGATGGGTGTGCCTCATTGAGAACATTTCAATACCACCTAGGTTGAGGCGTACGAAAAGTTTTGTGCCCATCGGATATCCTTTGCATGGTCTATCGAGCATTAAATTCTATTTTTACTCTAGTGTCATGCACATCCGTCAAAAAACACGTTTCTAGGTATGTTATAGGATCAAGCACTTATGGGACGGGCATGCCACTTTGCATGTAAGTCGATTCTACCTAGTTGAAGGTGTGTGCAAAGTATTGTGCCCATCGGATATGATTTGCATTGTCGATCAAGCATAAAACACCATTTTTATCTTAGTGTCATGCACATTCGTAAAAAAACGCAGTCCTAGATGTGTTATTCAAACTAGTACTTATCGGATGGGGGCTCTAGTTTGCACGCAAGTCCGTTTCAACTAGTTTGAGGTGTGTGCAAAGTATTGTCACCTTCGGATATGATTTGCATGGTTGATCAAGCATAACACACCGTTTTTGCCTTAGTGTCATGCACAATCGTATAAAAACACGGCCATAGGTGTGTTATTCAAATAAGTACTTATCAGATGGGGGCTCCACTTTGAACGCAAGTCCGTTTTAAGTACATTGAGGTGCGTGCAAAGTATTGTCACCATCGGATATGATTTGCATGGTCGATCACGCATTATACACCATTTTTTCCCTAGTGGTATGCACATCCGCAAAAAAACACGCCCTTGGGTATGTTATCTGACCAAGTACTTATCGGATGGATGTGCCTCTTTGACAACATTTTAATAACAATTAGGTTGAGGTATAGGAAAAGTATTATGCCCATCGGATATGCTTTGCATGGTCGATCGAGCATTAAATACCATTTTTGCCTTAGTGCCATGCACATCCGTAAAAAAACACGCTGCTAGGTGTGTTATCCGATCAAGCACTTATGCGATGGGAATGCCACTTTGCATGTAAGTCAATTCCACCTAGTTGAAGGTGTGTGCAAAGTATCGTGCCCATCGGATATGCTTTGCATGGTCGATCGAGCATTAAATTCCATTTTTGCCTTAGTGCCATGCACATTCGTAAAAAAACACACTGCTAGGTGTGTTATCTGATCAAGCACTTATGCGATGGGCGTGCCACTTTGCATGTAAGTCAATTACACCTAGTTGAAGGTGTGTGCAAAGTATCGTGCCCATCGGATATGCTTTGCATTGTCGATCAAGCATAACACACCGTTTTTGCCTTAGTGTCATGCACAACCATATAAAAACACGGCCATAGGTGTGTTATTCAAATAAATATTTATCATATGGGGGCTCCACTTTGCACGCAAGTCCGTTTTAACTACGTTGAGGTGCGTGCAAAGTATTGTCACCATCGGATATGATTTGCATGGTCGATCACGCATTATACATCATTTTTTTCCTAATGACATGCACATTCACAAAAAAACACGCCATTAGGTGTGTTATCTGACCAAGTACTTATCGGATGGGTGTGCCTCATTGAGAACATTTCAATACCACCTAGGTTGAGGCGTACGAAAAGTTTTGTGCCCATCGGATATCCTTTGCATGGTCTATCGAGCATTAAATACTATTTTTACTCTAGTGTCATGCACATCCGTCAAAAAACACGTTTCTAGGTATGTTATAGGATCAAGCACTTATGGGATGGGCATGCCACTTTGCATGTAAGTCGATTCTACCTAGTTGAAGGTGTGTGCAAAGTATTGTGCCCATCGGATATGCTTTGCATTGTCGATCAAGCATAAAACACCATTATTGCCTTAGTGTCATGCATAATCGTCAAAAAACACGATCGTAGGTGTATTTTTCGAACAAGTACTTATCGGATGGGGATGCCACTTTGCACACAAGTCAATACTGCCTAGGTTGAGGAACGTGTAAAGTCTTGTGTCCATTGGATATGCTTTGCATAGTCTGTCTCACATGATACACCATTTTGTTCCTAGTGTTATGCACAATCGTCATAAAATACATAGGAGGTGTGTTATCCGAACAAGTACTTATGAGATGGGTGCACCACTTTGTATGCAAGTCAATAAGACCTAGGTTGAGGAGTGTACAAAGTTTTATGCCCATTGGAGAAATGTAGATGCGATAATATTAGAAAATTCTCGGTATATGTATATGTGTGTGTGTGTGTGGCAAACAATTTTGGCACAAAGTAAACACCTAGTGCACAAATTATGCACTTCATACCTTGAGTAAATAAGCTTGTTGATGAGGATAAATATACCCTTGAATAAAAGCACAGTTGTTGTATGACCACAATAGGATCGCTTTGACACCTGTGATTTTGCCCATATGTAAGTTTACAAATAGTATAAAAAATCATGTAATAATATATTAATAGTTTGCAAATGTGTATAGCAAGTGAGTAATGGGAAGTGGAAGTGGGAATGAGGAGGGAGGAGTGGAATAGGATAGGGAGTAATGGGAAGTGGAAGTGAGAGTGGGGAGGGAAGAATGGAATGGGAGAGGGGAAGGTAATAGGGGAGTAGGCTAATAAGGGAGTGAAATGAGTGAGGAAGTTAATAGGGGATGAAAAAGAGGAGGGTGAGATGGGGAAATATGGGATTTTGGAAAATGGGACGTGGTGGAAATGTGGGATGGGAGTGGTGGCAATGGGGAGGAAGAAGAAATGGATGGATGGGAGGAGGGCTAATGGATGAGGGATGGGGGTTCAATAGGAGAGGGGGAGTAATGGGAGCCAATGGGAGAGGAGATAAATGAAAAGCCAATAGGAGAGAGGGGAGGAATGGAAAGCCAATAGGAGAGGAGGAGGAAAACCTAATTTTTCTTATATATAGTCTTCCTTCATTCATTCTTTCTCCCCTGGTTTCATTCAAGCAAGAAAGCAAGGACGATCAAGAGAGCAAGGAAGGAAGAGCAAGAAAGCAAGAAAGAGCAAACTTACAAACTGTTTCCAGGTACTTGCAAACTTTTTTTTCTAGTTTCTTTTTTAAAATTTGAAGAGAGAGAAATTAGAGAGAGAAAGGTTCAGGGGAGGGGAGGGAGGAGGAAGGGAGGGGAGGAAGAGGGTGGGACGGGAGGGAGGAGGAAGGGAGGGGAAGAAGGGGCGAAGAGGGAGGTGGGTGTGAGGGTGGGAGGGGAGGCTGGCGCGGCGGGTGGGAGGGAAGCGGGTGGGTGCAGAGGGGAGGCTGAGAGGAGGAGGGGGGAGCGGCTGATGAGAGGGGGAGGGGGGGGCGCAGCTGAGAGGAGGGGGGAGCGGCTGAGAGGGGGAGGGAGGGGGGCGCGGCTGAGGGGGGGAGGGGGGGGGAGGGTGAAGAGGGAGGGCTGGCGGCCGCCAGCCAAGGAGGGTGAGGGAGCGGCTGAAGGGGGGGAGGAGGGAGGGGGGGAGGGGGGGAGGAGGGGGAGGGGGGGGGCGCGGTGAAGAGGGGGGGCTGGCGGCCGCAGCCGCCAGCCCGGGAGGGTGGGGGAGCGGCTGAGGGGGGGAAGGGGGGGTGGGGGAGGGGTTGCGAAAGGGGGGGGGCGGGTGAAGAGGGGGGGAGAGGGGGAGGGAGGGGGGCGCGGCTGAGGGGGGGAGGGGGGGGGCGCGGTGAAGAGGGGGGGCTGGCGGCCGCGGCCGCCAGCCCGGGAGGGTGGGGGAGCGGCTGAGGGGGGGAAGGGGGGGTGGGGGAGGGGTTGCGAAAGGGGGGGGGGGGTGAAGAGGGGGGGACTGGGTGAGAGGAGGGGGGGGGGGGGCTGGCGGCCGCGGCCGCTAGCCAGGGTGGGTTCCGAAAGGGGGGGGGAGAGCGAAGAGAGAGGGACTGGGCGAGAGGAGGGGGGGGGGCTGGCGGCCGCGGCCGCCAGCCCAGGGAGAGAGGAGAGGGGGTTGCGAAGGGGTTGGGTGAGAGGAGAGGGGGGGGGGGCTGGGTGAGAGGAGGGGGGGGGCTGGCGGCCACGGCCGCTAGCCAGGGAGGGTGGTGAAGGGGGGACGGGTGGGTCGCGAAGGGGGGGGGGGGAGTGAAGACCCCCCCTGGGTGAGAGGGGGGGAGGGGGCTGGCGGCCGCGGCCGCCAGCCAGGGAGGGTCAAGGGGGGGGATGGGTGGGTTGGGAAGGGGGGGCGGGAGTGTGAGGGGGGGGGGGTTGCGTGAGAGGAGGGGGGGGGGCTGGCGGCCGCGGCCGCCAGCCTAGGGAGAGAGGAAGGAGAGGGGGGGGGGGCTGGGTGAGAGGGGGGGGGGGCTGGCGGCCGCGGCCGCCAGCCAGGGAGCGTGAAGGGGGGGGGGTGGGTTGGGAAGGGGGGGGGAGGGTGAAGAAAGAGGAGGGGGGGGAGGGGTGGGCGGTGGGTGAGAGGGGGGGGGGGCTGGCGGCCGCGGCCGCCAGCCAGGGAGGGTGAAGGGGGGGGAGGGGTGGGGGGTGGGTGAGAGGAGGGGGGGGGGGCTGGCGGCCGCGGCCGCCAGCCTAGGGAGAGAGGAAGGAGAAGGGGGGGGGGACTGGGTGAGAGGAGGGGGGGGGGCTGGCGGCCACGGCCGCCAGCCAGGGAGCGGGATGGGTGGGTTGGGAAGGGGGGGGAGGGTGAAGAGGGGGAGGGGCTAGGTCAGAGGAGGGGGGGGGGGGCTGGCGGCCGCGGTCGCCAGCCCAGGGAGAGAGGAGAGGGGGGGGCTGGGTGAGAGGAGGGGGGAGAGAGGAGAGAGGGGGGGGGGGGCTGGCGGCCGCGGCCGCCAGCCAGGGAGGGTGAAGGGGGGGGATGGGTGGGTTGCGAAGGGGGGGGGGGTGGGTGAGAGGAGGGGGGGGGCTGGCGGCCGCGGCCGCCAGCCCAGGGAGTGAGGAGAGGGGGGGGCTAGCGGCCACCCCAGGGAGGGCGGAGGGGGAGCTGGGTGAGAGGAGGGGGGGGTCGCAAAGGAAGGAGGGAGGGGGGGCCAAAGGGAGAGTGGGGAAGAGGGTGGAAAGGTTGGGGGGGTCGCCAAGGGGGGTGGGGAAAAGGGAGGAAGGTTAAAAGGGGGTAGGGGGAAAAAGGGGTAGGGGAGGAAGAGGTTAGGCGACGGGAGAGGGGAAGGGTAGCAAGAGGGGAGAGGGATTTTGGGGAAGGAGGGAGAGCGGAGGGAAGGGAGGAGTTTTGGCGGCGGAGGAAGGGGAGGGGAGGGAAGGAGGTTGGAGGAGAGGATTGGGTCGAGGGATGGATGGAGGGAAGGAGAGGAGAGAGAGGAGAGAGAGAGAAGGAGAGAGAGAGATGGGAGAGGAGGATTTGACTTACTATCACGAGCAAGAACGAAAAATAAGATTTGACTTACGAGAAGAATGAAAAGGACGTACGAGAATGAAAAGGACTTACATGAAAAGGACTTATGAGAATGAAAAGGACTTACAAGAATCGAGAAGAATGTTGAAGAAAGTATCAAGAAGAATGTTGAACATAAATTTGAATTCAAAAGGAACGTATAAGAAGAAAGTATAAGAAGAATGTTGAACACAAATTTGAATTCAAATTTATAATGAATTCAAATTTCCCTCTCTTTTTTGAAAATTCAAATTTATGTGTAGGAGTGGACTAGTTTTAACTCTCTCCTCGTTTCATTGAAGCAACCAAGAGCGGAAGAGAAAGGATAAGCCGAGCCTTACTTTTTTCACTTTTTCCAGGTACTTGCATTCTTTTTTATTCGTCTTGTAATTCTATTTCTTTACTTACAATTCTTTTCAATTAGTTTCTTGTTAAGGTTTTTGAGTTCTATTTCTTAAAATTCGTATTGTAATTCTTTTTCTTTACTTATAATTCTTTTTCAATTAGTTTATTCTTAAAGTTTTTGAGGAGGGTGGTCTTTTAGAAGGCATTACAATTCTTTTTAAATTAGTTTCTTATTTGAGTTTTTGAGTTCTATTTTAATTAGTTTTTTATTTATATTCGAGTTTGTAAATTTGAGAAATGGGAGAATAGGGAGGGAGGGAAAGAGAGAAATTAAGAGAGAGAAGAGGCGCTCCTTAAGAGAGGGAGAGAGAGAGAGAGAGATTCACACAGAGAAGAGGGGCTCCTTAAATGAGAGAGAAGAGTAGGGAGGGAAAGAAAGAGAGAGGAGAGAGGCGGAGAGAGATTAAGAGAGAGAAGAGTAGGGAGGGAAAGAAAGAGAGAGGAGAGAGGCGGAGAGAGATTAAGAGAGAGAAGCTGGTAAAGAGAGAGGAGAGAGGGGGAGAGAGATTAAGAGAGAGAAGCTGGTAAAGAGAGAGGAGAGAGGGGGAGAGAGATTAAGAGAGAGAAGCGGGTCTCTTGGGGGCCGTGGCTACTTGAGGGAGGGAGAGAGTAGGGAGAGAGAGGGAGAGAGAAAGAGAGAGAGGGAGAGAGAGAAAGAGAGAGAGGGAGAGAGAGAGAAAGTTTATGGGAATGAAACGTGGCGAGAGGAGAGAGGAAAAGAGAGAGAGAGAGAGAAGAGAAGAGGGAGACTTAGGGAGAGAGAGGGAGAGAGAGAGAGAGAGAGAGAGAGAGGGAGAGAGAGAGAGAGAGGAATGAAACTTCTGTGCTAGAGGGAGAGAGAGGGAGAGAGAGAATAAGTGGGATGAGGATAGAGAGAAAAATACTTAAGAGTTGTCAAAGAGAGAGAGAGAGAGATTAAGAGAGAGAATGAGGTGTCTTGACTATGACTACAAGGAGATTTAGGAGGAGAGAGAGAGAGAGAGAGAAAGTAAAGAGAGTTTTATATATTTACATCTTTTATATTATATTTTTAAATGAGAGAGAAGAGTAGGGAGAGAAAGAAAGAGAGAGGAGAGAGAGGGAGAGAGATTAAGAGAGAGAAGCCGGTCTCTTGGGGACCTTGGCTTCTCTTGGGGACCGTGGCTCCTTGAGGGAGGGAGAGAGTAGGGAGAGAGAGGGAGAGAGAGAGAAAGAGAGAGAGGGAGAGAGAAAGAGAGAGAGGGAGAGAGAGGGAGAGAGAGAGAGGAATGAAAAATACTTAAGAGTTATAGAGAGAGAGAGAGAGATTAAGAGAGAGAATGAGGTGTCTTGACTATGGCTGCAAAGAGATTTAGGAGTAGAGAGAGAGAGAGAGAGAGAGAGAGAGAGAAAGTAAAGAGAGTTTTATATATTTACATACTTTATATTATACTTTTAAAAAATTATAAAAGAGTGAATTTATGGTTTGTTTTGAAAGTGAGATAATGTTTTTATATATATTCATCTTTTAAATTGAAAAATGTTAACTTTTCTTTAGATACTTGTTCTTTATTTATATCACATGCAGGTTTAGCCTCTACATCACAACCCCTTCTTTTGCATATTTAAGCCTCTTAAACCCCAGCACATTAAAATGAACACAGAAAAAGAAATTATTTATTGCTTTTCTTCGCTTCGACGGTTGGTTTAGCATAGTTTAGCATAGATTAGATTGCCTTAGAGGAGAGACAATTCTCCAAGTTGCCAATCGAAGCCATGCTCAAATTTTTCTAACTAGTTCCTATTCGTTGTCAGTCCCTTCGCTCACATGCGGTTTAACACTCATAACATGCTATTAAATAAGACCTTTTACCATTTACCAAGAAGTTTATCAGTGGGCAGATTGCATGAGCAGATATCAGTGGACAGATTGCATGAGCAGATATCAGTGGACAGATTGCATATATCAGTGGACAGATTACATGTCATGGGACATATTGGAGCTTGATGATTATTGGTTATTTTTATTCCATTTGTATAAATATTTAAGCTCATTTATTGTCATAAAAATCCTTGTAAAGCCTTTTATGCTATTTTTTACATTTATTGTCATATGAAGCGCCTTGTAATAAACCCGACCATCCCGACCATTCACTAATTAACGAGTATCAGTGGGATGCATAAGTGGATATCCTGTGGGCTGCATAAGTGGATATCAGTGGAACAGTTTTTAGTGGATAGATTGCAACAGTTGGGTATCAGTGCTCAGATATCAATGTATGGACAGATTACATGAATCTTCACGAAGATTGAAGCTTTATCACTAGACGACATTTTATATTACTTGTAAAGCTTTATTGGCTAATTCTTTTACATTTGTACAAATATTTAAGCCTTGTAAAGCCTTTTAGGCTATTTCCCACATTTATTGCCATATGAAGCCTTGTAAAGCCTTTTGGGCTATTTTTCACATTTATTGTATCAAGGGTTGTATATTGTACTTTACTTGTATGTATCTAAATTCTTCATTATCTTTTCTTGTAGGATTATGGAGCAATCAGCTAATGTGATGGCTATGCTAGATGACTCTGAGATCAGAGAATGGGTTTCTGATGTCACTTTGAATTTCAAAGGAAAGGAATATAGCCCCAATGGCTTTGGTAGGTGGACTCGATATCACATGGGTAGAAGAGCCTGGTTTCTTCATCAAAAGGAAAAGAGACTCTTTCTACTTATGTCAAAAAGGGAGTTCAATGGTGTTGAAGATCCATGGGATGCTACTTTCTTCAAAAAAGATATGACTTCAAGCCTTGTAGTAGGCATAATAATTCAGCGAAAAGACACCTTTGTGGATATTTTAACAAAGAGTTCAGATCCTGAAGTTGGCGGTATGCATTTTATTGTGTCAAGGAGAGACGCAAAGACCTTTGTGATGCCTCCTCCTCAACCATCAAAGTTTCCAGAGTTGCAAAGGGCATTGGAGACTCTTTCATATACTTGGGAGCAATTTCCTAGTGTGGTGGCAAAAAGGATGCATGCAAAGATAATGCTTGAATACTTTCAGGATGCAGAATATGCTCTCCATATGCAAGAATCATCACATGAAGGAGATCAAAAAGCTCAGACTTCAATGCAGGGACAAGAAGAACAGGCACACTGTCACAAACCTGTAGAACATGAGCGCAAACTTGTAGAGCCAGAAATGGTGAATGTAACTAAGGATGATGAAAAACAAGCCTTGAGTGCACGGGAATTAGCAAAAATTGAAGAAGATCAAGGTCGATCCACTGCAGTTATGCTAGAAGCTCTTGCTAGCAAGCCACGAGGTGAAATGCAAAAGGCTAGTACTGCAAGAGCCACGGTTCCAAGCAGTAAGAAAAGACATCGTCCCACTGTAGAGAAAGATAATGTGGATGAAAAACGGTCAAAAAAAGAGAAAGATGAAGAAGACTCAGAATCCGAGGCTGAAGATGATCAAGATGAACTCACATCAATTAAAAATCTTAATCTGCGTCTTAATGAAGCAGTTACAGATGATGATGTGGGATATATCTGGGGTCAAAGGACGTGGTTTGTGAATGCCAAAGATGTGGAAGCTGCAGCTCTGTTTACTAATAGCCGAAGCCTTGATATATCTTATGCAATGCAAATATACGAGGCTTTGAGAGATGGCAAGAAACCTGTGGCAAGTAATGTGGTCTTGCGCCCAATAATGTTTTGTCCAACCAAAAATAGTTTTCTGGATCAAATAACATTTACAGGGCCTACACATTTCGAGGAGATCTTCAGTCAATTCTTTAAAAACACTCTAAAAAATATTCCACATGAACGAGGCGAAGAGGCACAAGGAGAGAATATGCTAAAGGAAGTCAAGAAGGAATTTCTCCTTCATTGCAGATTCCAGCCCATTGATGGTCAACATTGGGCTTATGCTTGTAATCAGATCGCAAGGGAAGCAAAGGAGGGCAAAAGACTCACTCCAGAACAATTTGTAAAGATAAGCTCATTCCATTATTATCCTGCAACGATCTGTATATTCAAGCATGAGATTAAGTATTTGATTGAGTCCGAAAGACTTAATCATTATGTCCATGGAAAGCGTAAGATATCCTCAACATCAGAGGTCTTACAGAAGGCAAGGGTGATATGGACAACATTTGGTTCCCCAAATCCTGATAAGAAGCGAAAGGTCACAAAAGCAGACGCCGACACACTCACAAACTTTTATACTTCTTTGAGTGCAGTTGTGCCTAGGGGAACCCAAGAGCGGGAAGAAAGTATGACAAGCCTCAAGGTGGTGAGGGACAGATATGCCGACTATACTTCTATCATCTTTCGTCCTGTTGAAGTGTTCAATGAGATGCTTGAAACGTGCATTGCTTGTGAGCGTGGACAGCTGACCTATGAAGCTCCTTTGTTTATCTCTGGCAAGTCAAAGGTAATGGATAAGAAGGAGTTGACGGCAAGGATGTGGAGGCCTGTAAAGTACTTACCTGATAAGTATGCATCCATGGCAGCACAAAGAATTTTAAAGAAAGAATGGTTTTTTGGAAAAAAAGACAAAGACCACTGCATGGAAGAATGCATCAATGTACAGGTGAGGCGTGATGCAGTGCATAGTGCCATCAAGTATTTGCTGTCAGAGAAACAAATTCCACTTACTCATTGCAACATTGACTATAATGTGGTGAAGCATATAGCTTCTTTGTCAACACCCAAGGTAAAGCTATGGGCCAACAGGTGGATTAAAAAGGATGAAGATGGGTCGGAAATAGTAACCTCTTATATGAGAAAAGAGATCCCACAACAGGTGGTTGCATATGTGGAAAGATTAATCAGCGAGATAAGAATGCCAACAGATATGCACCAAAGCTTTCAATTCAATGTAGAGGTTACGGCAGAGTCTGGAAAGCTTGTCAACTTCAGGGGAGTCTCAGAAGATGACTTCTTTAAGAATGAGTCAGCATGGGATAAGCCACAACTATTCTTTATCAATGAAGTTTCTAGCGATGATATCCATAACTTCATTGATAGAATAGTATATACCACCATTAGCAAAGTGGCGATTTGTAACATTGTCATATTTGTTGATAAAAAAGACAAAGAAGCCATGCAGGTTACTCTAGAGCAAGCATATTCATCAGATTTGAAGATCTATAGTGGTGTTTATGCAGCAAAGAGAGGCAAGAGAGAATGTGGCATAGCGATTCAAACTCTTGAATCATTCTTTCTATGTATGCGGAGTCCCAACCCTGATCACTCTTTACAAAAGAACATAAGAGGGAATTCAAATAATTTGAGATTGATGCTAGAAGAGCAAGATATTCCCAGGTCCATACATTATCAAAAAAACAACTACGGAAGTCCTGCAAAAAGTGGGAGTCTCTTGCTTACCATGATGGAGAATTTGCTGCCGGCAGGTTGGGAGGTCACCTTGTGCAGGATGGGATATTTATTTGAGGATCTCCTAAGAAAAGGCAACTCCACCAATATTATTGAAAATAAGCATTTCATGGCCTATTTCCAGCTTCAAGCAGATCTAACCACAGGCTATGAAAAAGAGATAGACCACAAGGACACCGATGACATGGATGATTACCTTGAAGATCATAATGTCCCAGTTGTTAATGATGAAAAGATGGACTTACATGACCCATTCACAGAGAGGTTGGTGGATGAAGACAAATATGATGATGCCCTCTTTGATAATTATGGCTCGCAGGGTTATGAAAAAAGGCCACTACGACAATACTTAGCGGTATGAACTCTCTATTTCTCAACTAAATACAATTTTTTAAATAAGATTTAAATTTAAAGATAATGACTCTAATCTCTCATATTTATTTACAGGCAATAGAGGGAGAAGAAATGGATGAAGTCAATACGGAGGCACTCCCTTCCACTTCAACAATGCAACCACCTCTAAATTTGATTGAAAAATCAAATTTAGCTGCATTAGATAAAATGGAGAGCTCATTTCAAGTTAAGATCGTTTTGAAACGAGAACCTCAGTATTTAAGCTTTGGTAGAGAGGAGGTTTCAATCCTCTCCAATCCTTTAAAAGAGGTTAATGACAATGTTATCTTGGCCATTCTCAGGTAATGTTTATTTATTTATTGCTACTTCAATAAGCTAACATTTGTTTATTTATTCACAGTTCAGTTATATATCAGTTTCCTAGTGCAGAATGCAAATCAATTCTATGAGCTAATGTTTGTTTATTTCTTGGTGCAGTGTAGTTATTTCTCAACTTCCTAGTATAGTGCAGCATCGTGTCTACATGCTCGATGCTCTCCTTTCTTCTATTCTTAGCTCTCCTCAAAAGACTATAGAAGATGTCTGTACCTGGTTAAGCCCTTTGAATTTAGATGGGGTGCGAGTCATCTTAATGCCTTATCATGAGGCGTAAGTATCAACTCTAACCTTATTTTTACTATTTCTTTGGCAAGTTTGTGTAAAACAATAATCATTTTTATTCTGGTCGTGTAGCTCACATTGGAGTATGATCTTCTGGGACCTTGAACTCAACCATTTATGGTTTGTGAATTCAATAGAAGGCTATCATGCCAACTCCCCAAGGTAATTATTCTCTTAATATTTTTGATACTTTCTTATTTTGTATCTTATGATCATGACATATTAATATATTTCATATGTCATGCTGGACAGTGCTGCATATCGGCTAGTATCTGCTGTCAGAACAACCACGGAGCAACAAGATCAAGTAGAATTCAAAAGACGTCTGCCAGTGGAGCAAAAAGATGGACACAGTTGTGGGTGGAGAGTCGCCTACAACTGCATGTTGTTTCTTAGAGAGATTTTTGATCTGGAGTTACCAGTCAAAATGGAATCATATACAGAAGCTGATCTGCTAGCATTTCGGGCTGAGAGTATTCAGCATCTAATTACTACCATTGGGAAACAACATGAAAATATGACTACATTGCAGCATGTATAAAACCTTATCTTTATACTTGTATACTTGTTCCAGCCTTTAAGTGGGATGTATAAATCTCATAACTTTTTTATATTTTCCTCCAAAAGGAGAAGAGAATGAGTTTAATGAAAGCATACTATCTTTATACTTTTATAATTATTTAAACCATTAATTTTATTTGGGATGTATAAATCTCATAACTTGTCTAATGAAAGCATGCTATCTTTATACTTCTATGATTATTTAAACCATTATTTTTATTTGGGATGTGTAAATCTCATAACTTTTTAAATTTTTCATCCAAGAGAAGGAGAGACTCACTCTAATGAAAGCGTGTATGAAACCTTTTTAAATTTTTGCTCCAAGCAGAGGAGAGACTTACACTAATGAAAGCATATATGAAACCTTATCTGCTTGTTTAAGCCTTTATTTGGGATGTGTACATCGCATAACTTTTTTATATTTTTATGGCAGAAGGAGGATATGGAGGACATAGCAAGTGAAGAAGAATACGATGTAGACTACTCCCTCAATAAGATGAGTCATAAAAATATGAATCTATTGGAGCAGATTGGAAGTTCATTCACTGCTATGTTGTTAATTCGACAACAACCTCATTTTTTTGAATTTGGTGAAGAAGAGATTTCAATCCTCTTGAATCCTAAGAATGAGGTTAATGTCAAAGTCATTACAACCATCCTCAGGTTTGATGCAGCCTTTTCCTTGGCTTTATACTTTGCTTATTTTGATTAAACCCAAGAAGCTAATACTTTTTTTTTAAATATAGCAATGTTATAGCAAATTTTCCGCAAAATATACAAAGCGTTTCATATATGCTCGATCCTCGTATTTCGGAAGTGCTTATCAACAAAGAAGAAACCATAGAGAATGTTTGCAAGTGGTTGAAGCACATTCCTATGAATGACGCACGAGTTATTTTTACAGCATATTATGAGAAGTAAGCATCAAACCCTACTTGTTTTTCCTATTGCATTTGCTAGAATTGTCTCAAACACAGTAATTATTCTTTATTGATAATGCAGCTCACATTGGAGTCTGGTAGTCGTGGACATCCTTGCGAAGAAGTGCTTCTTTGCAAACTCAATGACATCCGTCCATGGCAATGTGTTAGAGTAAGTATAGACTACACTTGTTGTCACTTCTTGACATGTAGATTGATATGCAATGCACATATTCACTGTTGTTATATGTTTTGATATGCAGATCAGCTCGAAAATTAGTAGATGCTATCGACATAGTAATGCGGCAATGTGACTTGGCACAACAAATAGAGTATATAACATGTCAGGTATCACATCAAGATAATAGCCACATCTATAATTGTGGATGGAGGGTGGGCTACAATTGCTTTTTGGTACTTGGTCAAATTTTTGAGATGCAAAATGACACCACACTATCAACATATACGGATTTGCATCTCTATGCATTTATAACATGTACCATTCGAGCAATCATTGATTGCGAAATGAATGCCATCAAAGAGTCAAAGAGGATAGATGACCTCAACTCTACAAACATGGCCTCATTAAAAGAATTGGGAAGCTCTTTTAATGTTAGGGTTATGATTCAACATAGACCTCAGTATCTTGAATTTGGGGGAGAAGAGATTTCAATTCTCTCTAGAGCTTCAAATGAGGTCAATAACAACGTTATGATGGCCATTCTCAGGTTTGATACAAACTTTTTCTCTACTTGATAATTCAATATTTTGATTTAATCTAATAAGCTAATAAGATAATATTCATTTATTTTGATTAAATCTAATAAGCTAATATTCATTTATTTGTTGGTGCAGTATAGTTATCTCACGATTTGATAGAGTCGTACAAAATCGTGCGTATATGTTGGATTCCCTCCTTTCTCCTATACTTAGCGATAGCAGAAAGACAATAGCCGATGTTTGTAAATTATTACAGCCTTTACATTTACATGGCGTGCGAGTCCTATTTATGGCATATCATGAGATGTAAGTATCATGGCAACCTTTATTTTCATCTTGTACTGGCAACATTGTGTTAAATAATAATGGTTCTTAATTATTCGTGTAGGGAACATTGGAGTCTGGTGGTTTGGAACCTTGAAGACAACTATTGTTGGTTTGTTAACTCCATTGCAGGCTTTCATGGCTCAGTGCAAACGTAAGTATTCTATTAATCTGTTGTTACTTCTATATTATGTACCTTATGTGATAGATACACTAAGTTTTTTTAATATGTCACGATGAGCAGGTCGATTGAGAAGTTGGTATCTGCTATCAAAGAAACAGGACAGTACAAAGACTCGGTAGACTTCCAAAAGCGTTTAGTAGTAGAGCAGGAAGATGGGCATAGTTGTGGGTGGAGAGTTGCCTACAATTGCATGTTGATTTTCAAAGAAATTTTCTCACTTATGCCACAGATCTCATCGGAAGACTCTTTGGAGCTCAAATATTCAGAGGAGGATATACAATTGTTTAGGGCTGAAATCATTCGAGACCTAATTGCTACCATTAGAATACAACGTGCAACTGAAGCAATACCAGAGCTTCCCTTTAAGGAAGAGGAGACTGAGTCTACTATGAAAGCACTGCATACTACAGAAGAAGTAGAGACCCAATGTACACCTACAGCACCACAGCCTCCACTGGAAGCATCAGAAGAGTTGCCACCGCCTCCGCTTGCATTTAAGGAAGAGGATACTGAGTCTACTCCAAAAGCACTACATACTACAAAAGAAGTAGAGACCGAGTGTACATCTACAGTACCACAGCCTCCATTGGAAGCGTCCGAAGAGTTGCCAGAGTCTCCACTAGAAGCATCACAAGAGTTGTGATGCATGTATGATGTTGTGTTTGTAGTTTTTGTTGATTATACACCAATTTGTGACTTATTACTTAAGTGGCATAATCATGATATTTATATAATTTCTTTATGCACACAATTTTATGATATGAATGTGTGATGATGTGATTATTTGGAAATAAATCCTTGTGTGATGGGAATTCTGATATGAATATTTGATGATGTAATATTTGTAATATATTTATTTCATGCACACAATTTTATGATATGAATGTGTGATGATGTGATTATTTGAAAATAAATCCTTGTGTGATGAGAATTTTGATATGAATATGTGATGATGTAATATTTGTAATATATTTCTTCATGCACACAATTTTATGATATGAATGTGTGATGATGTGATTATTTGGAAATAAATCCTTGTGTAATGAGAATTTTATTCAGTTGGACAGTCTCCACTCACTTAAAGTAGAGCATTCGCAATGCTTCTCTCACTTTATTCCAACCCTTATCCTTATCATCTCCACTCACTTAAAGTAGAGCATTCAATCTCCACTCGCTTTATTCCAACCCTTATCATAGTGAACACATCGTGCCACTCACTTTATTCCAACCCTTATCCTTATCGTAGTGAACACATCGTGCCTTAGTGCACTTGTATTCTTCCATCCTAGTCTTTCCACAAACACTCTCTTATTTCTTACATCCTAGTCCTTCTGAGTAACTTGTATTCTTCTATCCTAGTCCTTCCGCAAACACTCTCAGAGTCTTCTTTCATCCATCCTGATAACCAAGTATCCTTCTGAGTAACTTGTATTCTTCTATCCTAGTCCTTCCGCAAACACTCTCAGAGTCTTCTTTCATCCATCTTGATAACCAAGTATTCTTCTATCCTAGTTCTTCCACAAACACTCTCTTCTTTCATCCATCCTAGTGCTTCTCACATTAACTTGTATTCTTCTTGTATTCTTCTATCCTAGTCCTTCCGCAAACACTCTCAGAGTCTTCTTTCATCCATCCTGATAACCAAGTATTCTTCTATCATAGTTCTTTTGCAGACACTCTCTTCTTTCTTGCATCCTAGTGCTTCTCATTAACTTGTATTCTTCTATCCTAGTCCTTCCGCAAACACTCTCAGAGTCTTCTTTCATCCATCTTGATAACCAAGTAATCTTCTATCCTAGTTCTTCCTCCGCAGACACTCTCTTCTTTCTTGCATCGTAGTCCATCTCCCTTTCTTTATCATCTCCCCACCCATGGATGTCCTTGGCATTGTCGAAGACGTGGAGTTCGGAATTAACAATCTCAAAGAATGGATTGCTGACCAAGGAGCACAGAGAGAGGCCAGAATTCGACACAAGGTTCTCCTTTGACACACATGGAGAGAGAGGAATTTGCTGCACAAAGGCACGCAGAGAGGGAGGAGACTCTCAAGATAGCAGACAGTGAAAGACTTCTAAGACGTATGATAAAAGCACGACAAGATCTATTAGATTTCTTAAGTAACCTGCGTTATCGTAGCTCTCGTCATGGGCGATTTGATGCGGATGCTGAGAGAACAATAAGAGCCTCTCAGAGAAATTATAAAGAAACAATTTGTGATTGCTTAAACTTCTTCTTCTCATGTAATTATGTTGAGGATACAGCTGTGGAGGCAGTGAAGGATTGGGTTGTTGAGAAGATAAGAGAGACCAATGATGAGATCTTCTAGACTTAGATAAGAGAGACTGTATTAAGGTGTTTTTTGACACCATATGGCTTTGTATTAAGGTGTTTTTTGACACCATATGGCCTTGTATTAAGGTGTTTTTTGACACCATATGGCTTTGAGTAATATGATCTACTTCTTGTACAAATGTGATGTTAAGATGATGTTAAGAGAGACTGTATTAAGGTGTTTTTTGGCACCATATGGCTTTGAGTAATATGATCTACTTCTTTACAAATGTGATGTGCTCTTTTTGAAATGTACTCTAGTTTTCATAACATGTCACGCCATTTTTTCTAATTTGATTTTTTAAAATCTTACTTTTTTGTCTCTTTTAACAATGTGATGTACTCTATTTTTAACATCTCACGTCATTTTTTCTAATTTGATTTTTTTAAATCTTCCTTTTTGACTCAATGTTTTGTTTTATAAGAGCCTCTTTTTTTGAAATGTTTTATCCAGAATTATCTCACAAAATGAATTTGGACAGTGCAAGAGTCCAAAATTAATGAAATAGGTGTTAATCTACCTTTCTGAATGGCGATCTCAAGGAGGAGGTATACGTGGAACAACCACTAGGTTTTGTGATCCCTGGTTCAAAAGGTAAAGTTTGCAAATTGAAGAAGGCACTTTACGGAAACAGGCCCCATGAGCATGGTACCAGTGGATTGATGCATACTTTTTGTAAAACGGGTTCAGGAGGAGCCCATCTGATGCAAATTTGTATAAGTACAAAGAAGGAGGCAAGTGTATGATCGTAGTCGTTTATGTGGACGACCTTGTCATAATAGGGAACCATGAAGAGAAGATCTCGCAGACAAACCATTTGCTAGGAAGAGAGTTTGAAATGACAGATGCATTTTTGTTTGGGGATTGAAGTTTGGCAAGAGCCAAAACAAATCTTCATCTCACAGCTAAAGTATGCTGGAGAGATACTGAAGGCATTTGGCATGGCTGAATGCAAGATAGTTGGCACCCCTATGGAGGTTGACATGAAGCTCTCAAATGAGGATTCATCACCACTGGTGGACGAAGCGAAGTACAGAAGGCTTGTGGGCAGTTTGATTTACTTGTGCAACACGCGGCTAGACATCAGCTTTGCGACCGGTGTACTAAGCAGGTTTTCCAATAAGCCCCAAGAGAACCATTGGAGGGCAGGGATGCAGGTGTTGAAATACATCAAAGGCACACTTGATTATGGTGAGAAAACATGCGTGCCTCAGGATCTATGGAGCACTCTAAGGTGGATGAAACCTGTGTATAAACATGATAAAGAGATGATATACCTCAAGTCAATTAGGTTCCAAGATAGATTAGCTTGGACTCATAAACAGAATCTTGAGTGAATGTGCATTTCTTCTCTTGTACTTAACAATACATGATAGGCCTCTTATATAGAGAGTGCCCTTTGAATAGTCAACACATGTGTGATCCTCTCATCCACATCTCTCCTTGTGGATATCCTCAATCCACATCTCCACATCTTGTAGTCCACATCTTAGGGTGGCTACTTTAATACATTCCTATACCATATCTTAGCCCTTTAATCTATGTGCTCATGGCACCACAACTCTCAACCCCTCCCCTTGGTGCCATAATCCTTTGGCTACTGCAAGGTGGTCAAATGTGAGTTACATTCCATCACTTCCCCTTACCACTTGCATTGCTACTTAACGTGGTCAAGTGTGGCTTCTACATGTCAATACCTCCCTTGGGTGCTTTCATAGCTACTCTCAGGTGGTCAGGCTTAATTTACAAAACATAGGCAAGGTTGGCAAGGTTTTTGCTTTTCATTGCTTCATGTCAATGGCGTTTGCTTCTTTGTTTGACATAGTTTGATGCATGATGCTTTGTTTTTCCATGTGCCTTGATGCTGTATGTGTGGATGCCATGCTTCGTGCTATGGTCATCTCATGCACTTGTGCTTTTGGCATGCTTATGACAATGATGTGTGCATTCATGCTTTGCTTTTCCATTTGTTGCAAAGGTCTTACCAATTGATTTCTTTCAATATTGGCAGTGTCTAATTGCAAACAATGATTTTGATTTAACAAGCACGTAGAGCTTGAAAAGACAATCACTTTTCCTTTTTGGAGCGTGTCCAAATTCCTCCTAGATAGGGAGTTACGGCTTGTTGAAGATTTTGTGAAGAAGAGGGCCTTTGATGATGTGGCACAGGGATTCACATGCAAAATTCCATACTGTGCTTAGTAGGGGCTCTGTGTTTAGGTGGCACTGTGTCACGTGGCTAACTTTTAACTAAACTGAATTAACCCAGAGTTCAAACAAACCTAACTATGGTTCAAGTAATTGAGCATAACCCCACTAATTGAACCACCCCTAGCTGTGGTTAAGTTTTATCTTTGACACGTGTCAATTGTGGAGACCTTAGGACTTTGCAAAGAGATAATTCAGCAGAGATCTTGGGCGACGACGACGTCACAGTTTCAGAGACCTGTGAAGCTATGGTGAAGAGAAGGTGGCCATGGAAATGGAAGCCTTATAGGTTGTTGTAGGTGGAGCAGCTATTGCAGTCGTGGGTTAACGTTTTTTTGGCATTCTGGAAGCTAGATGGGCTGTAGAGGCATCATTGAAGGGGCACAGTCAAGCCATAGGAGTTGCTGAGATGTTGCGTGGTAGGTTTGTGCTTGTGGACGGTCAGCCGCCAAGCGACGATGAGGATGAGCTGCTGCTATCAAACCTTATTGTGCCTCTGTCTTGCTAGCTTGCTATGCCGTCAGGCTGGTCGATGCAGTGGAGCGGCCGTTGGGCTTTTTGGAAGCTTGGAGCGGGAGCAGCCACCGCTGAGTGCGCTATTTGAAGGAACAGGCCAGTGAGCCGTGTGGCTGCTTGTTTGCTTCTGTGTCATGGCTGCTCGTCATGTAGGTGGCTTGCAGCGTTTGTAGAGGCTTGTCGAGGGCTCTTGGATGGTGCTAAGGCTGTGGTCGTTGCTACAGATTCAGGCTGGCACTAGCTTTTAGAGTTGCAGGAGCCGTGGTCATTGAGGCTTTGGAGGTTGCAATACACTATAGCTCATCGTTGGAGCTTTGGAGAGCTTAGTTGCAGAGCTATAGTCAAAGTGCTGTGGAGTCACCAAAATCAGGCTAGTGGAACATTGTTGGAGATGAATGCAAGGTCGTTGGGGATGTTTGCAAGCCTTTGAGGAGCTTGTGAAGGCTACTAAGGCATCGATGGCGGCCTATAGATCTGTTGCATGCGAGTTAACCTTTCGTTGATGAAGAGGTTGATAGTGGCTTAATGCCTGAGTCTTTTCTTGCAAGGAGAAGTCATGTAGATTTGTGTAAACCTTACCACTCAAGCGTGAGGTCCAATCAAGAGTATCTCTCTCAATCTATATCTCTCTCTCTCAAAGAGCTCAACGGAAATATGGACGGAAATCTATTTTCAATCTAGAACTAAAACTAACCTAGGAGAAAAACATGAGCTCCTAAGGCATGCCTACAACTAATCTAGGAATGGAAGTAATCCTAGTGAACTACTAATGAGCTAAACTAGGAGAGCTAAACCTATGCTCTGATACCATGAGAAAACATGCGTGCCTCAAGATCTATGGAGCGCTCGAAGGTGGATGAAACCTGTGTGTAAACATGATGAAGAGATGATGTACCTCAAGTCAATTAGGTTCCAAGATAGATTAGCTTGGACTCATAAATAGAATCTTGAGTGAATGTGTGTTTCTTCTCTTGTACTTAACAATACATGATAGGCCTCTTATATAGAGAGTGCCCTTTGAATAGTCAACACATGTGTGATCCTCTCATCCACATCTCTCCTTGTGGATATCCTCAATCCACATCTCCACATCTTGTAGTCCATATCTTAGGGTGGCTACTTTAATACATTCCTATACCATACCTTAGCCCTTTAATCTATGTGCTCATGGCACCACAACTCTCAACATATGGCATCACCTATACCAAGGGCAACATCTTGACCGGATTGGGCAGAAGATGTGGATAGTAGGAGATCAGTGACAGGTTACTATTTCTCACTTGGATCTGGAGCTGTCTCATGGGTTAGTAAGAAGCAACCTATAGTTGCTCTTTCTTCTACCGAGGCTGAGTACAATTTCTTCTTGTGAGGCAGTGTGGTTGAGGAGAATTTTAGGGGACATGGGTGAAGTGCCGAACAAGCCTACGCAATTATCATGTGACAATCAAAGTTGCATGGCGATTGCAAAGAACCCTATGTTCCATGCTCGCACAAAACACATTGAGATTAAATATCACTTTGTACACAAGCTCATCATGGACGGAGAGGTTGACTTGGTGTATTGTCTGACTACAGAGAATGCTGCGGACATCTTCATGAAGGCTCTTGGAAGAGACTTGCTAGAGAGGCATCTTCATCGACTTGGCATTGAACCGAAAAAGTAAGTTCACTTGCAGGTGGACATTGAGGGGGGGGTGTTAGATATCAATGCTCCACTCTCGTGTAACTACATGGGAACCAACTAACTCTACTTGTAAGGCCCCCATATGAGGAGAAGGCATTTGAGTAGCTCGATTATCTGATAGATCCTAGTTTGGACACCAGATGGGGGCCATGTGTGGCCTGATGGTTGGACAGCTTCAGATAGAGTTGGCACACTGCGAACTAGGCTACATGAAAGTGCAGGAAGGCATCCCATGACTGACCACACTAAGGGTAGACGGAGCATTTCTCAAGGCAGCCCCCACTCTCAGGTTGCGGGGCCCGTTTGGAGCCCCAAAACCATAGGTAAGTTGCTCTATTCTATGCCAGGGTTCTATTGTGTGGTCGGTGGCCTATTTTGACCTCCAGTCGGTTGGTTTAGGCAAACTAGGTCGGTCTCCTAATTAAGTCTAACTGACTACGACTGGTGGCTATATAAGAGCAAGCCCGTGAAGCCCATCATCATCACTGTCTACAGCAACCAAGATTCCTTAGCATTCAGCCTCCATCCTCTACTATTTCAAGCATGCCATCGAAGCTTCTCTCATAGGAGTGCACGGCTGGGAGGCAACGCCATCTATTGTATCAGTTTTACACTAATCAAATTTTTTATTCTCCATACTATCTGCTTTTCTCTCTTGCATACGAGATCCTATTATCTATTGAGCATAGACGTTGTATTGTTTTCTTACAAAGAAGACTATTGAAAACCAAGAAGGGAAGGCTAGATCACAAGACTCTCGAGCCCAAGAAGAGCCAATAGCAAAGAGAAGGGAGATGAGGGTGAAGGAGCATATCAAGCGAAATGATTCCAAGGTGTACTATAGAGATTGGTGGGCATGGAAAATAGATAGGACGACTAAACATAACTTCAAACTTATCATGAGGAAGAGAACCCAAGAGGAAATGCCCATCCTTAGCAAAGGTAATGGCCTCTGTTGGCTCTTTCCTACTGCTTTCGTAGGAAGAGCTGGGTATTCTATGTTGCAGGGTTCCGAGGCTTTTTGTCACCTACAGATATATTGGGATTGTCGTTGTAGTATATGTGTAGCTTAGGACCTCGAGTCGTGTTCCGATGAGAGACGTAGGCTTAAGTGTGGTGAGTAAACATAATGCAAGCATGTGTAAAAGGCACGTAAACCATTGTTGTTGGGGTAATGAAGGCTTTCGCCTTCATTGGGGGTTGTAGGGTTTAGGAGGAGTTTAAGGGTTCAGAAGGAGGTTCCAGGGTTTAGAAAGAGTTCAGGGTTAGAAAGAGTTCCAGGGTTCAGAAGGAGGTTCCAAGGTTTAGAAGGAGTCCAGGGTTAGGAGGAGGATCCAAGGTTCAGAGTAGAGTACATGGTGGAGAACTCGTCTCCCTCGTAGATCATGGAGTTTAAGGGTTTAGGAAAGCATAGGAGTGGGAGAGGAAGAAGGTGTAAGAGCATGGGTGAAGGAAGAGAGAGAGGAGGAAGGAGGAGGAGGGAAGAGGAGGAGGGAGAGGGAGGAGAGAGGAGGAGGAGGAGGAGGGAGGAGGAGGGAGGAGGAGGAGGAGGAGGGAGGAGGAGGAGGAGGAGGAGGAGGGAGAAGGGAGGAGGAGAGGGAGAGGATGGGTTGCAGGGTTGGAGGAGAGGGGAGAAGGGTTGCAAGGTTAGGACATGCTTTTGGACGTGCAGTGCAAGGAAGCATGGACACTTGAGACAAATGCTTGGAATACCAATGTAGACTCAACACAATGCCCCAAGAGTGTGGGCTTCATTCCATTATGAGGTATTTATACAAGTTGGAGAGCTTCTCTCTCTGCATGTAACACAAAGTCGTATCACAAAGTTGTAACACAAAGTTGTATCACAAAGTTGTAACACAAAGTTGTTACACAAAGTTGTTACACATTCTCTCTCTTCATGTAGAAGTTGTAACACAAAGTTGTTACACAAAGTTGTTACACAAAGTTGTAACACAAAGTTGTAACACAAAGTTGTGTCACAAAGTTGTGTCACAAAGTCGTAACACATTCTCTCTCTTCATGTAGACAAACTTGTAACACAAAGTTGTTACACAAAGTCGTAACATAAAGTTGTGTCTAGAAGTTGTAACACAAAGTTGTAACACAAAGTTGTATCACAAAGTTGTATCACCTTCTCTTTCTTCATAAGTTTATGTTGGCACAGAGTCAACATACTCCCGGATCCATTTTATTACCCGTCCTCGGGTTATGGCTTATTTTGATTTCAGAGTTGGGATGCCATGTGCGTAATTCAGTGGCTATTTAGCTTGTGGTATGCGAGTCGTTCCTGCTGTAATTCTTTTGCATCACACAATTTGTAGTCAATAAGAAACTTATCTCCTCTTAAGGAGGGGTAGATGACTATGAATGTCAGAGGGGATCTCGTTGCTGAGGTTGCGGACGCTGCCATCGAATCTTCTTGGGAAGAGGTTTAACAGGGGTCTCGTTGTGGAGGATTGGTATAAAAGGATGTTGGTCAAGAAGCTTATCTCCACTTAAGGAGGGGTATATGACTATGAATGTCAGAGGGGATCTCGTTGCTGAGGTTGCGGACACTGCCATCGAATCTTCTTGGGAAGAGGTTTGGCGGGGGTCTCGTTGTTGAGGCTATCATTTCATGTTGGATGCATTTGCACCTTAGCATTGAGCTTGTAGATAATTAGTGTGCAAGTTTGATATTTTTGCATATAGGAGACGGCTGTGATGTTTGGCGGGGGTCTCGTTGCGGAGGCTGCAGGCTCTGTTGCCAATTCATCTTGAGTTTTGGCATAGCTTTGTGTACTGCGTGTGAATTCATTGCATGCTTTGAGAGTATGGAATGAAAGTGTGTGATACTATTTTTTATGCAATCTATTATGTGCCTATGCAAAATCATGTGAGTGCATGTGATGTGTCTAACTATATGCTTATTTGTGGGATTTGATAGGGAAACTAAGACCCAAACATCCCTAATGTGCAAAAAACGTGCGTATGCAGTGAGTGTGCATGTAACAATCTAGTGCAAACTATATGTGCAAAAACGTGCATATGCGAGTGAGTGCTTGTGATACAATCTAATCCTAACTAAGGAAGACTTGGTTTCCCAAATCTTCGTTTTTATCGGGGATGGCTCGCGTGTTGATGTAGTAGCGCTTCAGTCGGCTCCCGTTTATTGTTGTGTTGAATTGGACTCCATCTAGTGTTTCAAGTAGCACAGCTCCGATGGGATTCATCTTTCGTACTCGGTAGGGTCCTTGACCTAGATACTTCAGTTTTCCCTTGTGTACTTTGGCATTGTATAACAGGACTAAGTCGCCTTCCTTGATGTCTTTAGCTTTCAAATTCCTGTTAAACCATGCCTTTCTTCGACGTTTTTCTGTTGTCATGGCATGATAAGCGACTAGTCTTGTCTCTGTATGCTTTTCCAACTGACAGAGCCTTTCTTTCAAGGACTCATGATCACCCATGCGTTCCTGTATTGCGATGCGTAGACTTGGTATTACAAATTCGAGTGGGACCACGGCTTCAAGGCCGTACACCAATTGAAAAGGTGTGTTCCCTGTACTGACCTTGAATGTGGTTCTGTATGCCCATAAGGCTGCATTCAGTTTCTCTGCCCAATCAGAACGCTGTGGTTCTACTACCTTGGTGAGGATATTGCATATGATTTTATTTGTGGATTCTGCTAGTCCATTCCCTTGGGGGTAGTAGGGTGTGCTTTTTCTATGAATGACCATGAAGCCAGACAAGAGTTCTTGGATTACCTCATTGACAAAATGTGTGCCTCTATCCGACACAATTTCAAGGGGGCATCCGAATCGGGTGATCACATGTTCGTACAAGAATCTTGCTGTGCTTTTGGCATCTGCCTTTCTGACTGCTTTAGCTTCAGCCCATTTTGTAAAGTAATCAGTGGCCACAATGATGTAGCGTGCTTGTGTTCCTTTTGCTGCTGGATGTATGGGACCCACATAATCAATTCCCCATTTTTCAAATGGCTGTTGTGCAACAACTGTTGTTAGGGGATTGAAGTCTTTGTGTTGTGGTTTAATAGTTCGTTGGCATACATCACAACCTTTTACATATTCATAGGCATCTGCCCACAGTGTTGGCCACCAGTAGCCTGCGAGGAGAACTTTTCTTGCTGTGGCTTCCCCTTGGAAGTGTCCTCCTACAATGCCTTCATGGACTTCACTCAGGATTGGCAGGATCTCATGAGGCATTACACATCTTCTTAATATCTGGTCCTTGCCCATCTTGTATAGTTGTCCTGCAATGAGTTGATAGGGTGCAGCCTTTAGAATAAATTTTCTGGCATCTACTGCTTTCATGTCAGGGGGTGGTCTTCCTGCCATCAAGTACCCAATGATATCTCCACACCATTCTGGAACAGCATCTATTTGAAATAGTGTGGCATCTGGTAAGTCATCTTCTATTCCAGTGGCTTCTTCTCTTGTCTTGACTCGAGACATGTGATCGGCAATGTAGTGTTGGGCACCTTTGCGGACCACAATTTTGAAGTTGAATTCTTGCAGCAAGAGGAGCCATCTGGTTATTCTTCCTGTGGTACACGGACGGTTCACAAGATATAGCAAAGCTTGATGATCGGTGTAGAAGACAAAATCATTTGTGAGTAGATAGTGTCGAAATTTCTTTACACTGTACACCATTGCTAGGGCTTCCCTTTCTGTGGTTGTATAGTTGATCTCTGCATCATTGAGTTGTCGACTGGCGAAGTAGACGGGGTAGTCTTTCTTATGTTCACCCGGTTGACAAAGCACACTCCCAATCGCATACTTGGATCCATCAGTATGAACATGAAAATCAATATCCCAATTGGGAGATAGAAGGATGGGTGCTGTGATTAGGCGCCATTTTAAAAGCTCAAAGGCTTGGTCGCACTCTTCAGTCCATAAGAACTCCACTAATAATTTGTAAAGTGGTCTAGCTATCATGGCATACCACAATATAAATCTTCTATAATAGCCTGCATGTCCCATAAAGACCTGTACACCTTTGGAATTTGTAGGAGGAGGCAATTCCATGATGATCTTGATTTTGTCCATGTCAGTTGCAATCCCATGTTGAGAGACGATGTGTCCCAAAACAACTCCGTGGGTGACCATGAACTGGCATTTTGTTGGATTTAGGGAGATGCCATACTCCCTGCATTTGATTAGTACTTCTTCCAGACATTTGAAGTGGTCCTGTTTGGTTGAATGGATGCACAAATCATCCAAGAAGACCTGTAAAAACTTATTCAAAAATGACTTGAAAGCTGTGAACATGACTCGCTGGAATGTGGCTGGGGCATTACAAAGGCCGAATGGCATGACTCTATATGCAAAAATACCCCATTTTGTAGCAAATGCTGTTTTTGATTGGTCTTGAGGAGCAATTTGTACTTGGTTATAGCCACTGAAGCCATCCAAGAAGCTATAAATTTCGGATCCTGCCACCTTTTCCAACACTGTTTCTGTTAAGGGTAGGGGGTAGTGATCCCTAATTGTGGCGGCATTCACATTTTTCAAGTTTACACATATTCTGAGCTTCTTGTTGCGTTTAGGCATAATGACAATGGGTGAAACTCAATCAGTGTGCTCTATCTCGTAGATGAATCCGGCATCTAGGAGATTTTCTAGCTCGTCATAAACCATGGTGCCATATTTAGGATTTGTGCGATAAGGTCCACATACCTTAGGGCGAGCACCTTCCCTTATAGGGATCGTGTGAACTGCCACTTCTGGTGAAATTCCTTTCATCTCTTTGTATGACCATGCTAGGCAGTCACGGTATTCCATTAGGAGGTCTTTGAGTTTGATTTCATCTTCTTGACGGAGCTGTTTCCCAATGAAAACCAACTTTTCTTCCTCCCCTTCAAGGGCGAGGTTTATTGTGCGTGTTTTTGCCGGTCCCTCATAGATTGGAGTTTCTCCAATGCTATCGGTTTCTTGAACTTCAGATTCTCTGATTGGTCTTGGCATTGCTATTGGTGCACTTCCACTTGTATAATTCTTAAAGTATTCCGGCACTTCTTGAAGATCGGCCTCTGATGGGGTTGAACTAGCCTGAGATGTGTCATGAGTACTGGGTGGCATAGTTGCATTTAGTAATTTGTTAGGCTCTTCTTTCCTTTCTTTGTCTGAAGTCTCTTGATCGAGCTTCATCCGCACATGTGGCTTATATTTCCGAAACTTCTTACGTTGGGAACTATGGGGTAACTTTTCCACTGGTAAGGTGTTTCCAAGTAAGGGCTCATGTGCTGCACATACTCCTTCCAGTCCCTCAGGGGACCCCATTCAAGAGGTGGTGGTTTTGACTTTGAGGGGACTGCCTTTGCAAGATACAATTCCACAATCCTTGTTTGGACTCGTTCAAATGCATTGAAGTGCTCGGCCTTGGCTCTTCTCTGCGATTTCCTCCTGCAGCTTTCTTGCGGGATCGTCTGCTGTTATGCAACTGCAGAGGTTCAACTTTTGGGAGCTCGACTGCCATCAGGGCATGCAGAATGGCTAGGTCATTATCAAAGATTTGATCTTCAATTTCAGCATTGGCAGCCTCTGTTTCAAGGTCCCAAGGAAAATCTGAGTCATTATTGGTATGGGTACCTTCTTCAGGTTCATTATCCCATTCGAGGTCAGCCATAAAGAAAGGCATCTCTAGATCGATTGGTTCTTCATGCGTCAGTGGAGGACCGACCTGTAGTGCGTTAACATCTATCTGTGAGAAGATGGGGTCTAATGAATGGCAGTTGTCGATGGTTGCCAATGTTTGTATCCAGTTATTGACATTGCTTTGTGAGTCACCTGCTATGGCATGCTGTTGCAAGGGATCTGATTTGCTCGAGATTGTCGTGGAAGATGTGTCATCCAATGCTCTAGGAACAATTGGTTTAATAACTCCTGTCCCCACATTCACCCTGACTGCACTGTCTCGATTCTGGATTGTCAATCTTTTGTGTTCCCCAGTCATGGAGGATTGATGCTTCCCGTAACCAAGGACGTCCCAGTAAGATTTGATAGGATTTTTTGGGGAGATCCAAGATTGTGAATTGAAGGGAAAAGCGGACTCCTGCGATCTTTGTGGACACGCCATTCACTATTCCCAAGGGTTTAGCCCGTGAATCATCGGCAAGGCGTATGTTGAAATTAGCCTTTTGCATTGGTGGGAGACCCCATTCTTCGTAAAGCTCCTTTGATAGGACATTGACACCTGCTCCACCATCCACTATGGCTTGGATTTCATTATATGCCTTGTGGATCAAAGGCACAGTGATGTTGCGTATGTCATCTTTCTCACCCATCCGCACAGGGATATCATCAATGTCGTTCATAGGTGGAGGGGGAGTTGCGAGTTCAATCCATCCTTTGAAACTCTCCCAGAGATTGGGACAATTTCGTAAGAGGATTCCGATGGGAATGGACACAGGGCAACTAAGGATGCTAGAGAGTGCAGCTCCTTCAAGTTGACGTGGCGGTACATTCTGTTGTGGAGTTTGTTGTTGGAACAAGGGCTCGAGTACAGTATCAATACTTTGTGGGGCCAAGTCATGGAGTGGGTCTTGAGCTTGTTTCTGAGCCTCAAATTGAGCTTGTTCATTTTGGACCCATTGCTGAAGTGCCTGAAAACGAGCCTTCTCCACCTCTGCATTCGGGAATGGAGCTTCTTTTATTCGAGGCTTGGGAGTTGATGTGGATGAACTCGGCTGCTCATTGCTTGACGGAGGTGGAGGCACTTGTGCTTTCTTTCTCAGAAGTCGCTTCGGTTGGATTGGAATGATAGGGTCCTTCGTGGCCGCTTTCTGTTGGCGTGTAATTACATTGATAGGTTGTGACCTTAGACTTGCCGGACCCAGACTTTGATGGTCCACCCCAATGATGCCGATGGGGACGTCGGGCTTAACCTCTGTTTGTTCTGGGACCTTATTTTTCATGGGACAATCCATACAGGCATGTCCTATGCCACAATCTCTGCAGAGTGGTTGGAAAGTGGCTGGGCTACCGTGATGAGGGCACTCTGCGATTCTATGATTTTCTCCACAACAGTAACACTTGATTGGTGCACGAAATGTGTTGGGTCGCACTTGATTTGCATAGACTGGTATTAGACCCTCTGCACCTTCTACATAGTACACTGGGTACTCTGCTTCATACTCAAATAGTGAGTCTACTTCTTCGGCTTGTAATTGATGTATGGGAATTGCCTGAGGAGCTGGATTTGGTGCTCTTGGATACGGTCGTGGATTCGGATTCCTGAGTAGTTGTGGGACTTGTGTCCGAACGGGAACAGGATTTAGTCTCGGAGCTGGGGGCGCTTGTGCAAGTGCCGGTTGCCTGTATACTGGCATGGGTGCCGCTTGGTATTGTGGTGGTCGAGGCGGATTGTTGCGCATGTTGAAGATGCAACTGGCCTCATCATGGCCGCCGACGACACAGATATGGCACCACAACCGTGGCGGTGGATTTGCTTGTGCATTGATTCTTGCTCTTAGGACTGGGCATTCATTTGCTGTATGATTTGCCAAGCAGTGTGGACACCAGACATTTTCTCGCCGTGGATATGTTTGAGTTGGCGGCTGAGACAAGTGAAGTTTTTGATCCATGGCCTGCATCATATCTTCTTTCAGCTTCAAGGTCATGGCCTCGAGGCAATCTTCATTGGATGTTTCGGCAGTGTCCTTTGATTTACCTTTTTTTGAGCACTTATCTCGTGTATTTGATCTGGCATCATCACTGCTAGTGTCTGAATCTGTCATGCCATCTTCGATGTCAATGGCTGCCGCATGAGCAGCACTGAATGTTTCATAGCTACTTATCTTTTTCATATCCTTGCGGATTTTCTTTCTGAGTCCTGCTATGAACCATGCCGTGAGGTACTTTGCATCTGGGCGTGGGTCACATTTGGCGATCAATCTCTTCATCTTTCCCAGGTATGTGCGTACATCTTCCCTCCGGCCTTGTTCGATCTTGCTGAGTTGGAGAGCGGGATCATCTTGTAGTCTCTCCGTTTGAAAGCGACGTTTGAATTCGGTTTGAAGTAGGTCCCATGTAGCACGTTCTTCCACAAGAAGGTCGAGGTACCATTCTGACGCCTCATCAGTTAAGGCCATTGGAAACCAAGCCACCTTAGTTTCATGGGATTGATCACCACCTGCTCGACATGCGGCATCAAAATGTTGGAGGAAGCGAGCAGGGTCTCCCCTACCATTATATTTGGGAAGTTCCAATTTTCCCAAGGGGCGTCGGCCGTGATTGTTGTGATTTCATCGATTGAAGAAGTTGTCAGCCTCCGCATCGAGCTCGATGTCCTCATCATGCTCAGGACGGCGTCCAGCCATGTTGGGGTGTGGAGGAGTTAAAGGAAGTTGTTGAACCTCAGGGGGGAATTCGGGGTAGAGGATTGGCGGGGGCGGTTGTTGCAGTGGAGTAAGTTGCGGATTGGGCAAGCGTTGGAGTTGAAGTCGTTGGCCGGAACGTAACTGCATGCAGATGGTGCGTGATTGGCTAAGGGGATCGCCACCCCAAGGGCGGGCGTGGAGGTGGTGTCGTTAGGAGAGTTAGAGTGATGTTAGTTTGTGTAGGGACCGTCGTGTTAATAATGTGCCTAGGATTGTCCTACGTGTGTAGGGAAATGTGCCGGTGCAGACGGATCGTTAATCGGAGGTCGCGGCGTGAAAATACGAGTGAATTAATGCAAAATGAGGCCCATACGGGGGCGCGAATGAACGTGTGCTAGGGATGCCGAAATGGTGTGCAATGGGCTGGAAAAATACCCCGTAACGTGGTGTTTCCGTGTGTGAAATTTGGGTTCAAACGGGGTTCAATTTGGGTCCCAAACGGATGAGTTTCGAGGGGTTAAAGGAGGGGTAAATTTGGCGTTGGGGGGGGTCCTAATGGTGGTGTGAATGGACTTTAAGTCCAACCGAGGGGTTGAAACCAAGTGACTCTAGTTAGACTAACTAACCTAGATCCTCCCAGTTACTGTAACTGGGAGGTTTAACTAATTGTAGTTAGATACTAACTAACCAGCCTAGTTATCCTAACCTAACTAACCTAACCTAACTGTAGTTAGGACTAACTAACCTAGGGTTAACTAACCTAACCTAACTGTAGTTAGTACTAACCTAACTATGGTTAAACTAACCCTAGAGTTAATTTTAGGTTAGGTTTAGTTTTTTTTTTTTTTAAAGGTTTGGTTAGGTGGGGGGCTGCCCGGCGGCGGCGCCCGGAGGGGGGGTTGACGCGACGTGGGAGGGCGGGGGCGACGCTCGAGGGAGGGCAAGGGGAAATGGCGGGGGAGTAGCGCAGGGGGGTGTGAGGGGCGTGCACTGCGGGGGAGTGGCACAGGGGGGGTGTGAGGGGAGTGGCGCAGGGGGGAGTGTGAGGGGAGGGCGGGGGGTGTGAGGGGAGTGACGCAGGGGGGAGGGGAGGGCTGTGCGAGGGGGGTGACGGGGGAGGGCGGGGGGCGCGTAGCAGGGGGTGAGAGAGCTGAGGGGGCGGGGTGAGTGCGGAGGGCGGGTAGCGGGGACGTGCGAGGGGGAGGGCGGCGCTGGGTTGCGGGCGGGAGTGGCGCGGGGGGGCGCCGGGGGGCAGCGCGGGGGCGCCGCCGCAGGGCGGCGGTGGGGGTGGCGAGCGCCGGGGCAGGGACGTGCGAGGGGGAGGGCGGGGGCGCCGCCGCAGGGCGGCGGTGGCTGCGGCGGGGGTGGCGAGCGGCGGGGCGGGGCTGCCGTCGGGCAGGGAGCGGCGAGCGGGGAGGGCGGGGAGCAGGGGCGGCGGGCGGGGGGCACCGCCGTGGGCGAGGGCGACGCGGGGTGCGGGGTGGGGGTGGGGTGGGCGGGGGTGGCACGGGGCGGCGACGCTGCGTGCGCCGCCACGGGGGGGGTAGCGGGGGTGTACAGAGAGGGGGGGGTAAGGGGGAGGGGGTAAGGGGGAGAGAGAGGAGAGGGGGGGTGGAGGGGCGAGCGTAAGGGGGCGGGGGAGAGAGAGAGAGGAGCGAATGGGAGAGAGAGAGGGGGGGGTTAGGGGCGTACAGAGAGGGGGGGGTAAGGGGGAGAGAGGGGGATGGGGGGCGAGGGGGTAAGGAGGAGAGAGGGGGATGGGGGACGAGGGGGTAAGGGGGAGAGAGAGGAGAGAGGGTGTGGGGGAGAGAGTGAGGGGGAGAGAGGAGAGAGGGAGTGAGAGGGGGTGGAGAGAGAGAAGAGAGGGAGAGAGGAGAGAGAAAGGAGAGAGAAGGGGGGAGGGCGGGAAGGGGGAGAGGGGGGGGTGGTGGAGGGGAAGGGGGAGAGGGGGGGGTGGTGGAGGGGAAGGGGGAGAGGGGGAGGTGGTGGTGGAGAGGGGGAGGGGGTGGTGGAGGGGGAGGGGGAGAGGGGGGAGGTGGTGGAGGGGGAGGGGGAGAGGGTGAGGGAGGAGGTGGTGATAGAGGGGGAGTGGGAGGGGGGGAAGATGGTGGTGGAGGGGGAGAGGGGGAGGGGGGAGGTGGTAGTGGAGGGGGAGGGGGAGAGGGGGAGGGGGGAGGTGGTAGTGGAGGGGGGGAGGGGAGGTGGTAGTGGAGGGGGAGGGGGAGAGGGGGAGGTGAGGGGGAGGGGGAAGAGGGGGAGGTGAGGGGGAAGTGGAAGAGGGGGAGGTGAGGGGGAGGTGGAGATGAAGGGGGAGGGGGAAGAGGGGAGGTGGTAGTGGAGGGGGAGGGGGAGAGGGGGAGGTGAGGGGGAGGTGGAGATGAAGGGGGAGGGGGAGATGGTGGTGGAGGGGGAGGGGTAAAAGAGCAACAAAAAAAAACTGAAAGACGGAAATTGAAAAGCAAGGCGAAGTGGTTACCTGACGCTCTCCAAGTCTTTCTCGATGGAACGGGATTGTCGCGGAACAATGGACGGTGGGTGGAAGGCTAGGTCATCGCTGCGAGAAGGGCTCGATGTCACTTACATGGCGAGGATAGGAGTAAGGGGGCGGTCGATGGAGAGGGAGGAGTGTCTTGCATGGGGCTCGGAAGGAGGAAGAGAATGGAGGCAAAAAGTGAAAGATGAAGAATGAGGGGGGGTGGAGTAGGTTTTTATAGGTTTGGATTTTAGGTTTAGGGTTTAGGTTTAGGGTTTAACCCTAAACTCTTCCCGAGCCATAACTTTTTATGGAGAGCTCGGTTTGCCTTTCTGTAAAAAGGTAAAATGATCGTAATTGAAAGCTCTATGCAACCTTGTCCACTACCTAACCTAATTGTACATCATGTGGCTTTTACACCTACCTACGCATGTTTACTCGCTACTTGAGACGCTAGTCTCCCCGACAGCGGCGCCAAATGTTGGCTCTTTCCTACTGCTTTCGTAGGAAGAGCTAGGTATTCTATGTTGCAGGGTTCCGAGGCTTTTTGTCACCTACAGATATATTGGGATTGTCGTTGTAGTATATGTGTAGCTTAGGACCTCGAGTCGTGTTCCGGTGAGAGACGTAGGCTTAAGTGTGGTGAGTAAACATAATGCAAGCATGTGTAAAAGGCACGTAAACCATTGTTGTTGGGGTAATGAAGGCTTTCGCCTTCATTGGGGGTTGTAGGGTTTAGGAGGAGTTTAAGGGTTCAGAAGGAGGTTCCAGGGTTTAGAAAGAGTTCAGGGTTAGAAAGAGTTCCAGGGTTCAGAAGGAGGTTCCAAGGTTTAGAAGGAGTCCAGGGTTAGGAGGAGGATCCAAGGTTCAGAGTAGAGTACATGGTGGAGAACTCGTCTTCCTCGTAGATCATGGAGTTTAAGGGTTTAGGAAAGCATAGGAGTGGGAGAGGAAGAAGGTGTAAGAGCATGGGTGAAGGAAGAGAGAGAGGAGGAAGGAGGAGGAGGGAAGAGGAGGAGGGAGAGGGAGGAGAGAGGAGGAGGAGGAGGAGGGAGGAGGAGGGAGGAGGAGGAGGAGGAGGAGGAGGGAGAAGGGAGGAGGAGAGGGAGAGGATGGGTTGCAGGGTTGGAGGAGAGGGGAGAAGGGTTGCAAGGTTAGGACATGCTTTTGGACGTGCAGTGCAAGGAAGCATGGACACTTGAGACAAATGCTTGGAATACCAATGTAGACTCAACACAATGCCCCAAGAGTGTGGGCTTCATTCCATTATGAGGTATTTATACAAGTTGGAGAGCTTCTCTCTCTACATGTAACACAAAGTCGTATCACAAAGTTGTAACACAAAGTTGTATCACAAAGTTGTAACACAAAGTTGTTACACAAAGTTGTTACACATTCTCTCTCTTCATGTAGAAGTTGTAACACAAAGTTGTTACACAAAGTTGTTACACAAAGTTGTAACACAAAGTTGTGTCACAAAGTTGTGTCACAAAGTCGTAACACATTCTCTCTCTTCATGTAGACAAACTCGTAACACAAAGTTGTTACACAAAGTCGTAACATAAAGTTGTGTCTAGAAGTTGTAACACAAAGTTGTATCACAAAGTTGTATCACCTTCTCTTTCTTCATAAGTTCATGTTGGCACAAAGTCAACAGCCTCTTGATGATATCAACTGAGAAAAACTTGGATTGTGTAAGGCTCCACTTTTAGAACATGCTAAGCAATGTTGAGTTGATAATGAATCTAATAGCATGATAAAATCAAGAAGGTAGTGCAATAGAGCTAGAAAAGTCACAGTGCCAGGTATGGCATAGTCTACCTTGATAAGGACCTATCTCTTCAAGAGCTAAAGAAGCAGCCTTTGCCATGACATCTAGGGAGGATGGGATCCCTTGTGAATTTACAAATGCTTTTGGGAGACAATTGGTCCTCATCTACTCAAGGTTTGGAATGAGATTCTGGCTCATGGCTCCCTCCCTGCCCTGCCAAATTCAATTGAGGAATTATTCCCAAACAGGGGGACAAAGCCCAGGTGAGAAATTAGAGACCCCTTAGAATGCTCAACTATAGCTACAAGATTATTGCAAAGGCTCTGGCTATTAAAATCCAAGGCAAAATGGACAAGTGGATCTAGCTTGAACAAAAAAAATTTATTAAAGGGAGGCACTTGCTAGAAGCCATCATAGACCTATGCGAAGGATGTGAACATGCCAGTATAACCAAGCAGGATATCCGATTTTTGAAAATAGACTTTGACAAGGCATATGATAGATTTGAATTCGGATTTCCTTATTCTGCCTCTTGAGAACATGGGACTTGGAAAAAAAATTATTTCACTCATCTAGCTCCTCCTATCCAATGCCTCAGCCAAACTAAGTGTTAATGGTGAGATGACCATACCTTTCCATTTTATGAGGTATATCAAACAGGGATGCCCTATAGGCTATAGCTCCTCTTCTCTATGCTATTGCAGGTGATGCTCTAGGATGGATATCTTAAGAACAAATAGATGAAGGAGATCTCAAAGGGATTGAGCTTCTAAGAGGTATGCAGCTTATAACCCAACAATTTTCTAATGACACAAACCTTACTTTGAGAAACACCCCTGAAGACGTCTCAATAGCACTCAAATGCCTTGACACCTTATGAACTACATCAGGTTCCAAAATAAACCACTCCAAAATAGGATATGCAATGTTAATGGATAGAGAGAAGCCAATCGTGGTACAACTAGGATGCAAAAAATCTTGCAAGGGCACTATTTTCAGACTTCTATGCATACCACTGTGTTTTGGACTCTCCATGAAGGATAGGTGGGAGTGGTTTCGGAATAGGTTCATGTCCAAGTTTCAAGCCAACTTGGTAGGTAGAAGGACTATCCTCAACCACTGCCTATATCCTATGTCTATCTCCTACTTTCTTACTAGTGTCCCTCCAAGACCCCGGCCTTGAAAAACTCATCAGATTCTAAAGAAGCTTCCTGTGGAGAGACTTTCAAGCCAACTTGGTAGGTAGAAGGACTATCCTAAACCACTGTCTATATCCTATGTCTATCTCCTAATTTCTTACTAGTCTCCCTTGAAGACCCCGGCCTTGAAAAACTCATCAAATTCTATAGAAGCTTCCTGTGGGGGGGGACTGACACTAAGAGAATAATATCCAAATTCAAGTGGCCCTTTTGCACTAGACCCAAGGTTGAGGCAATACTAGGAGTCATGAATATCAAGTAGGATTCCTACAAGCTTGCCTCTTCTTGGGTGGTGAAAGATTTTCTACACCCTGAAGCAAATTGGGCTAAACTACTTCTAAGGAAGTTCATCAGACCAGCAAGAGCTCCAAAATGGTAAAACTACCCCTCTCTTTGTGCCTTGTGCAACCCTAAACCTTATCAGACGAAGGGGAGCCAGCTTTGAAAATCTCTTTGATAGGCCTTTGAGCAAATGAAGAGTTATATAGTCTTCTGAAGCTAAGGTGCTTTCATGGGCATCGACTCTAAATGGGTCCCTGTTTCTTTTAAGCATTATCCCCTAAACAACCTAGAGTTTACTAAATCAAGTGTTTTCTTCAAGAAAGGCTTCCACGCGTGAAATAAACTCTAGTATAAGTAGGATTTTAGATGGAAGACATGGCATGAAATCAGAAAAGAGTTCAATTTAGCCAACCTGGAGTAGGACTTAGTCATCATGAATAGGACTCTACTATGGTAGGGAATCATCACTTCAAAAGGGGGTCATGTTCTTAACCTGCCCAAAGAATGCTGCTAGATTGGTAGCACTCACCTTCTCCCTATACCTACCCCTCACAGTGACATTGAGGACATAGCTAACACCCTTAACACAATTTGGAAGGTTGTCGATAATCAAGCTAAGTGGAAGAATAGGTTTTTGCTCATATGGAGCAAGGAAATCCCTGAAAAATACTCTACCTTTCTTTGGCTCATCTTGCATAATGATGTCTAGACTGATCTCCTAGTGATCTAACTCATGTCAAAAGGGGTGGACCCATTTCTTTTCTTTGTTGCTGTGATGACTTGAGGATCTTCAATGTATAAATCATTTGTGAATATATAATATAAAACCTTTCTTTTTTCCCCATTAATTTATAAATAAAAGTGCCATGAGACCCATAGGCTAACAAGTAATGGCGGTGACAGTAGTTGCACCAAGGTTACTACTTTTGAGCAGTACCCTACTACTAAGGAAGCACATGAAATGGCCAATCAAGTACCAAACACTGAAATAGTATGAGAAACAACTATACCAATTACAAAATCACCAAGTATCAAGACAACACTTGACACACCTAAGCCTAGCACAAAACAATTAAATGATGTAATTATGAAGAGTCATTTCAAATATCTAAGGCTCTCTTGAATTTTCCAAAGTTACCCAAATACGATTCATTTTTACAAGATTATTCTAAATAAGATCAAGGATGATATTATCAGATTCTACCTTTCCAATCTCAAAGAAAATATGAGCTCCTTATCTATTACCCAAGGAAGAAGTAATGCTTCACATGAAAACTCTAATTATTTGTTATGAAACATCCCCTACAAGCTATCATTTGAATGGCTTCAAGTTTAGGAATCACTAAGGCCAATTAGAGAAAGTCATCCCAAAATTGACCCCTACCCTATTGGCACTATTCCCAAATAGATCGTCAAAATTTTGTAGGCCTACCCTACCACCATGAGTATGCTATATCAATGGTCTAAGATCTAGAGTAGAAGAAATCACTAGTGCTCTTTAACTTTATCAAGGTCGAAGACCTATATTACCTTCCTACACTATCTTAATCAAGGTACCCACAAGGATATTGCCTCCCTAACTTTGTGTAGTGGCTAAAGCACATGGAACACTAATTCAAAAGCTTAGTAAGAAACCGATCCTTATTGAAAAGTAACTGGAGGAAGTAGAGCTACAAGTTAGACAATGCATTGTAGGAGATACCCACTTTAAGAATATAATAGCCTCCTTGTACTCAGATGCTACCACTTGGATCGAATAGCCTCAAAGATGCTGAGTAGCTAGCCTTGACTAAATTGACCTAGTACTAATCACTAACCTAGGCATTGTGACTAAATAATTGCAATTTTGGAAGAATTGGCATTTGTAGTGTGAACTTCCTATTGTAGTTTGAGTATTTGTAATTGCAACCTAGCAATTGCTTGTGAATGCAAATCCTTTTGCACATGTAGACAATGTATAATTGTAAATGTAAATTTGCTTTCACTCATGTGAATACAAACCCAACTTTGATGTCAAACTTTGGGATTCCAAAATTGCAACTCCATTAACACATGAACTTCCTTTAAAAATGTGCTATTATTTCCCATTCATAAACCATCATTACCATGCAAGAGTGTATTTAATCCAAACCTCAAACATTTTCCCCTCATTTTGTGAGCTATAGGATAATACCATTGACACACATGTGCCGAGATTAGTCCAATGCACACACAATGCATAATAGCATACAAGTTCTTTTCTTGTTCACTAGTGAAAACTGCATTGCACAACTTCTTTGTGAATGTCAGCAGACTGGTTCTATAGTATGTTTCCTATGATGATACGCTCACATTGTATTATTATGTAGTTTAATGGTTGATGATATTCAACATGTGAAATTTCTTATCAATGATGTGAGTGCATAGTATGTGTGCTTCCTTTTGGCTTGAGAATTTTTTTTAAACGAAATTAAGATGCTTCAAGTGTTTCCTTCACTCCACAAAGTGTTTGATCATTGGGTATTTGTGCATGATCTTAAAAGAACCCCTTCAAAACCTAGTGGTTGTGTGCTAATGACTCTTTGCCTTCTCCAAATCAAAAAGCCACCTTGTGAATGAACAATGTTGATGATGATGATCACTAGAGCAAGAGTTGCATTACATGTCAACAAATGTGAAAGAAGATTACTTCAATAGTGCAATGATGTGAGTTTGATGCCACACCAACAATGCAGATTGTCAAAGTTGATGCTCCAATTTATCAAACCCATATCAGCTTGAAGGCCATTGGCATCACCTAATGAAAGTAGAACCTTTATGAGTGTTCTTAATATGATGCTAGTCCATTCAAAATGTGCTTTGTATAATGTTAGTTTAGGTTTGAGTCTGCTGCATAGGAGCTTCAACGTGCATTTAGGTTAACATTAGCTGGTTGTCATTGGTGTATATGTTAAGTATTAAATACACCGAGTGTGTGGTTATTAGGCCTTAATGAATTTATCATAAGCAATTGTAGATTAGTTGATTCAAAAAATGCACTAAATTATTAGTAAATCTTGTAAATTATAGGCATTAAAGAATTTCTAGGAAGCTATTATTTTAAGTTAATGGATGGTAGGCTCTAGGTTTTCTTTATTTTAGATTCTTATTCTTCTACTTATAATCCTCCCCTTTTCTCTTTCTCTTTGTCCTTGTTCCTTTCATCGCCTTATCCTTCTTTCTTCTTCTTCTTTCTACTTCTTTCCTTATATCACAACAATGATGTGAGAATATGTTACATATATTGTAAGCATACATAGCATGTTTTTCTTTTGTTAAATTTTTAATGTGCTTCAAACTTTTTAAATGTCTATGTGTCAAAAATCCAGTGGTAAAGCATGTTGTCTTTGTGCATGATGTTGACAATGGTTGTGAACAATTTTTTTTCTTTTGTAGCTTCTAAACAACCATGACCAAAGCATGTCTACCTTGTGCATTAAAACATTTTATAGATAGTCCTTTCAAGGCAAGATGCATACTCATTATGGCACATACAATCAAGGCAATAGATGAAATCTCCTTGATCAGTCTACTTTGTCTATAATCATATTGTTATGTGAAAAGACATTCATTGTGTCTCATAATCAAAAACTTATGCAAAAAACATATTGTTTGAAAACTTTCGTAGTGGGAAAATATGATAATGCTGAGAGTGGATTACTCTAAAAGTAGATGAATTCACTATTGTGTCACTGAGATTAAATAATTTCCAATCATTCTTAATTTATATCCTACACATAGGATATCTAACCTGACTTCATTTCCAACAGCTCCATATGAAATTGTAATTCATCAACTAGAAGATATCTAATCTAACTTGAAAGCCACATTAGACTCTGTGCAATCTTACTTTATCAATAAATATGTGGACTCTGAGATATAGGTTATTTCAAAGTCAAAATTTTAAATATGCCACCTATTAGGCTTGTATGTTCTAACTATGAGTAAAGAACAATTACATACAATCGCTCAAGGAAGTGTGATTACTATAACTACGGCACACAAAACATAAAGTGTGTGACAATTGCTAATGTAAAATAAAGAATCCTTATTGAAAATAGAGAAAACTATACAAATTTTGTGGAAATGTGCTTGATAGGCTAGATAAATCTTTCATGACTATGGATCATGAAGATAGATCAAAAGCACAAAATCTATATGTGAAGAATGATGTTTGTGACTACTTCATGATGAAAAATGATGATGTTGTACTTGATGCTGTGTTTCCTATTGAAACAAGAAAGTACACATAATATACCCACTAAATATTCTTTTTTACTAGATTGACACAAAGCTCCTTTCATCTATTGTAGGCTGACAATAGTTTCTTCTTTGCATGATGCTATGAGTTTCTTATTACATGGCTTTCAATCATGTTTTCATTATGGTATTTCTCTTTCAATTGTGCACATTGCAATTGTTGACAAGGTGAACTGTACATCAAAGCAATCATTAGTGGACGATGACTGATGGTGGCTGCTCTCACCTGGTTCTTCTATATTGTCCTTCTGGGTTATCGATCCATGAAGCATGAGAATGCTCCTTAAACTGTATAGCCATCAGCATGATTCACCATGTTTGCAAAACATAAACATTACTTGAGTAATGCATTCAACTTGCATTGCTCCATCCATAAATGGTGTGCAAGTTTAGTAACTCAAGGGAGGCATGTAGAAAAGAGAATGTGCACCCCTCAAATACTGGTGTTGATGTTGCAATAAAAAGATCATCTTGCTACCATTATTCCAATATATTTACATGTCACCTTTAAGTCACAACTAGCTCTTTTGAGTGTATAGAAAATACATATACAAGCTTATGTTTCTCTTTGTTTGATGCTAAAGACTGCTTCTAATTTCTACAAAATGAAACTAAATTGCATGTATCACTCGAAAATGTCACAAACAACTTGGTAATGGATGTATATGGTATTACTATGCCTATAACTTTTCAGATTATTCCTACAAGATCATATGCTAGGGCTTACCCATTGGATCTCATAATCACACCAAGTCTAGAAAACTTGTGATTACTATGAAAATGGTGCTCTTGAATATCATTCTTATATTGAACATCATTTCTCTCTCCTTGAAATTCTTGGAGGCCATGACTTCATCAAGTGAAGGAAGTTTAGAAGTCGGAGATAGGTCATCTTATTCTTCAAGGAGAGAATAAGAAGATCTACCACAACATCAAGATTTGTCATAGTAAAGTGGTTAGAGATTCAGTTTCAACATCCAAGAGCCATAAATCAAAGTCATACAATTACAAGTAAACAACTGGTAGCTCCCAAGAGTCCCTCTTAGAAGGTGATCTAGAAGGAGTTTCATTTGGTCTTTGCCTAGAGATTTGATCCAGGGACACTAATGGAGATGGATCCTACGAAGAAGAAACTTCTTCAACCAAGTTCAAAAGTGATATTGTGGAAATCACTAGTCTTCGTAAAAAAAATGGGCTTCTTCTTAATGATTCCATTACAAGTATTGAGCGAGATGAATACTTGAAAATTTTGGATGGATTTTCTATCCTTTTTGCTACATAGGTATGACATGTTACCTTGGTAGAGCACAAGATTGATCTCAAACCAAAAAGTAAGCCAATGGTGCAATGGCTAAGGTGTTTGGGAGTGGTGCAAGCAAAGGTGCTTAAGAAGGAGGAAATAACTTGATTCAAGTAGTGTTTGTTTTTCTAGTAGAGAATTCTAAGAGGATTTCTCTAGTAGTTGTCACTCCAAAGAAGGTAGAGATTTTTGTCCTTTAAATACATGCATACAAAATTCCCACTACCCTTTTAGGATGAGATTTTGGATCATGTTATAGGCCATGAATTATAGTCTATGTGTATGGATATTCAATATACCTTCAAATCCATGTTTGTGAAGAAGATCAGTGAAAACCATCATTTGTTACCGATAGGGTGATGCCATTTGGCTTGACCAATGCACCAAAAACTTTTTAATGATTCATGATTCAGGTATTTGCACCTTTCTTGGTGGGAAATTTTATAAGAGCCTCTTTGGGTGATTATTGCATTAATTCAAGCCATATGAATCACTTGAAGAAGTTGAGAATGGCCTTACAAAGAGTGGATGATTCAAGATGATGCATCAATCCTATAAAATCCAATCTAGCACACAAGAAGGTGGCTCTCTTTGGACATATTATCTCATAGGAAGGCATAGAGATGGACCTTGAGAAGGCACAATAAAAAATGGCCCTTCCACTACCCACTAATGTAAGGGAGGTGAGAATATGGTGAATAAAATTACTATTGTTCAGAGGTTGAAATACTAGGGTTGAGTTTTAATTACACTGTCACATATATCACACCTCTTTGCATAGTCATAGGACTCTATCCAAAGTTTCAACTACTAATACTTTACTAGGAGGGTTTTTCTTAAAGGCAATTCATCTACAAAAACTGCCCTTCTATGAGGACTTCATGAACTTATCTAATGATTGGGATCATCTAATGTTCCCTAACACATCTTCTTAGGACTTTATCATCATTGCCTAACTTGTAAAGTTGACATGCAATCAATAGGTTAGGGGTAGCTTCTAGAGTCAATTTTCTTGCATGCATTGGTTTGAGTTTAACAGGTAGTCTTCTTGTCTAAAGCACTTGATGACTATTGTCTACCACTTTTGAAAATATAAATCAATCTAAAAAATGGGATATTCCATGAAGATAAGCCTAAAGTTCTTTGACAAGGGATTCCCAAGAGCTCGAGTGTAGATTAAAAAAATAAGAATAATAATAAATTAAGTACTCTTATAAACTTTTAAAGGAAAATGGATCACCTATTATGGTTAGAAGAGGGAATATTATCCCTCTTATGTATTGTTACGGATAAATTTGTCTAAGGAAAAAGGCATTAATATGCGTGTGTGTTTGTATGTGTGGCAATAGTATAATAAAATATGGTGTGCGTAGGGCCTAGGGCATGTCCATGTGCCACCCTTCCACTAAGAGGACCCATAAGGTGTGATCCATGGTAGTAATATTATAAAATGTAAGGTGGCATGGCTCCTTCATGTGCCACCCCTCCACCTAGGCTGCATTTAGTGAGATATGGCTCAAAGTCCATGGGAGAAGTAATATAAAATAGGTGGAGATGGATATTATATTGGGTTATTCCCTCCATATAGGATAGGCCCATGTGGGGAGGTAAAGATAGTCCAAGGATGCAAATTAAATAATGGGAAAAGTGGGATGAGGTGGCAAGATTACTTGTGCCAACCCTCCACTTGTCCTCCTAGATGTTTGAATGTATTATAAAATTGGGAAGAGACCAAGGGAGTATCATAGACTTAGGATATGGGAGTTGATATATGTGGAAAAATGTGGCCAAGCATTATCGCACATAATTGAGAGTGTGTAACTGCCTAGCCCACATGGGAGACTTCCACACACACCATGCATGTGAGATGATGCATTTATTGGGAGAGACTCTCTCTCTTGGCTATAAAAGGAGGGGGCTATTCCTTGATGAGACACACTCATTCTTGTAAAGCTGCCTAGCTAGTACTTTGATTTCTCCCTTCCCTTCCTTTCAAAATAAAGCATGGTCCTCTTCCCTTGATGTCTCCATCTTTACATTCCTCCTCCCATCATGTACACGCTTCTCTTCCCCCTCTCCCTTTCCCCTTGTGTCATAGTCTCCCTCTTCATTGCCTCCCCTTCTAATTTTTTTCCCGTCCCATGATAATGTTTCGCCCTCACGTTCTCCTTTCCTCTATGGCCCTCGTTTATTGCCATGCTTAGCCTCTAGCCTCTGGTCCTGATTTCGTTTTTGGCTAGTAGAAATGGTGTGGCTGCTGGGATTGAAATCTCGACGGCTAGTGGTATAAAATATGATACTCCTACGACTGTGGGTGCAGCACTGCAGCCTCTTTCATTTGCAGTTCTCTTCTTTTGCACCTCCAAACTGCGTGCCTTCCTTGTCTCTACAGCTATAAAACCACCCTACTTCTGTGTTTCCAGTCGGCCTGCTTTCTGCTTACAGTTCCCACGTGTATTCTGGCTGGTGAATCTTCTACTCGTACCAATCGTAGCTGCAGACTTGCAACATCTGTGCTCCCACACGCATTCGATGTATACACCTGCACGCATCATAAATAGATCGGGATGTTTTGCCGGGCTCTTGCATCTTCTGGTCGTGAACTATTTTTTCGGGTTTCTACAAAACTATAACAAATCCCACTCCTCCCTCTCTTCTCTTCTTCTTCTTCCCCTTCTCTTTCTCTTCTCCTTCTCCTCTCCTCTCCTCTCTTTTTATTATAGAGTGGGATTTGAACCCAAGATCTCCCCCTTCACAAAAGGGAGACTTACCATTGGGCCAGCAGATAAGAAGTGATGAAAATGTAATGATTCTTGCTTATATATTGAAATCTTAAAAACTGTAACTGTCTAACCGTAGGAAGTTTTCACATGCTGTAAAAAGCAAAAGTACTTCACTTCACGTGCTCTACTCATATCTCCTACTAGATCGCAGATTCTGAACTTTTTCAAGTTCACTTCACGGATGCACACCACACAAAGAGGGCGGATATTTATGTCACTTCTCAACAAGTTCAAGGATTTGGTGCCTAGTCCTCTGCACCTTACGGCTACTAATGGGCGAGATCTCTTTCTTGATCTTTATGTTGATCTGCAACAACTGATTGTACAGTGCATTGCTCAAGGAGATGACGGGTGGGATGATACACCGTGGATGATTCAAGGCGAAGAACTATTGATACGCTAGGAGAACTTTGATTTCAATTCTACTCATTGTATGGTGATCGAGCTACTTGCTACTTCGGAGGTAATTAAAAGGGTGTCCTTGTTCAAAGGGTGGGATGCTCCCCAAGCTTGGGGGGAGATTTGGCATCTGCTTATTAATTCCTGTGGATAAGCTCATTTTGAATGGTTTATTCTCAATCTCACTACAAAGGTTTCTCGACCTTGGCTATGGTTGGTAATGTTTCGACCAAGGAATCCATTTGTACCTAATCAACCCTTTGTGCCTCATTTTGAGCTTCAAATTGTAATTCTTTTTGGTTTAAAGATAAACTATCAACAAAGGATTGCCAGTTTATTTGGTGTTGAATGTTTGGCTCAAGTATTGAATTCTTCTCACCCTCTCCTTCTACCTATCTTAGACTACCGAGAAACTTGGGATGTCCAGATTTTAGTCTTGGTGTGATGACATCTTGGATCCTTCAATTTGATGGAGCTTACAAACATTCAACCAAGGCTGCTAGCTCACTTCACCAGGTGGTGAGGAGTATTGTTATAGCAAGTCTACACCTGCAAGTACATGCAACCAAGCTGAGTACTTGGCACTCATTTTTGGGCTACAAAAGGCACAAGAGCATCGCATTAAACAACTTGACGTGCAAGGAGATTCTCAACTAGTGTGTGAACAAGTTAGTGGAAGGTGGAAGGTGTGGAGCAAAGGCTTGGTTCCACGACATCAACAAGCATTGGAACTGTGCCAACAATTTGAAGAGGTAAAAATTCAACATATCCCTCGAGCTCAAAATATAGTTACTGATTTCTTGGCACGAGAAGCTTGTACTTCAATCACGCATGATGCGAGTGGAGGCACCACCCCAACAAAGCTGCAAGCCATGAAGGAGGGTGATCATTTGTAAGGAATGCAAAGGTTGTGGTCATCATGAAACTAAGTGTTGGATATACTTGATACGAGTTTACCAACTTTGGAAGATCATCAGAAAGGTCCTCAAGGACATTGATCAAAAGAATGATGCCAGATCGCACAGCCCTTGAAGAAATAGCATGGTGACTACAAGAACTAGAAGAAGCTGAAGGTGATGTGCAAGCTCTCCAACTGTTGACATTTGTCATGGCATTCTTGTTTGCCTTGATGAACAACCTCATGCAGGGCCGCGTCTCTAACCCTCGCTTGTAAAGATGGCTGTGATATCATGAGGGTTGGTCCTTTTAAGATTGTATATGAGCTATTCTATGCTTAAAATTCTTCCCATGTAGTATTTCACAATACACAGTCACACCCTACCTTGCCTATGTGTGCTTTGTGGATGTATCTTCACCTGATTTTCAGTTCAAGCTACCTCTTTCCATTGTTTGCCCATAGATAAGCCTCATTTCATCTCTCTCTTTTCAATTTTCCAAGCATGGTTGACATTCCCATGTTTTGTAGATGGGTTGAAGAAAATCCAAATGAGTATCTTGTGGCCTTCAAGCGTTGTTGTGTTTCTCTCAACTTTCTTACTGAAGATCGATGGCTACTAGTTCTTCCCACATATCTAGAGAGTTTGGCTCAAGTGTGGTATGAGAAGTAGGCCGAAGACGTTCGCCAAAGCTAGCCAAGGTTAACAGCAGCGATGATTGGGTATTTCGGCAAAGATGAGAAGCCGGAGAATGTGTACCTGCAGGTGGCAAACTTGAATCAGTCAGAAGGTGAGATGGCATGTCGATATGTGGATCGAGCGGCCGTGCTCCTGGACTATTTAATTGCCACACAGGAGCACAATGCCGGATTTTGAGTTAGAATGACTCAGCATGTGCTGAGCTACCTTGTAGTAGGAGCAAGTGACAAATTTTGCCTCAAGCTTAAATGGGAGAATCCAGAAACTATGGTGCTAGCAAATGAGATTGCTCAAAATTTGATAAAGTTCAATCTGCTGATCCCACTTCAAAGAAGACGATTGTCCCTCCACAACCCTCTCAATTCTTGCAACAACAATCTGGGGGGTCTAACTCAGGGGCATACCCCCACCCCTCATCAGGGATATATCCACCACCTCCACCTCAAATGTATGGTCCTCTCTTAGATGCTTACCCTCAATAAGTTGTATCTTCTCACCCTCTAGCTCCAAGATTTTCCCAACCTCGCCCACGAGCCCCCCTCCTTTCTACTCCCTTGGCCCCTCTAGCTAAAGAGGCCCCTCTTGCAAAATAACCTGGAGTCAATGACCTAGCCAAGGCCCTGAATGATCTTTGGCTTGAGATGATGGGCATCAGAAATCAAGTCAACTGCCCTCCAAGAGACCGAGCTAATGTTGTATGCTACGAGTGCCACCAAAAAGGTCATTATCAAACAAAATGTCCCAATATTTCAAGGGTGAATCTTCTAAGTGAATCTGGCACTGAGGATTCTGATGTAGAGATCCTTGACCTCGGGAAAAGAAGTCGTACCACCTCAAACCCCTCTCCAAACCATGGACTAGGCCACCCCAGGAAGAAGGTGTCCTTCTCAGAGCCCTCAGATGCTAAGATGGCAGACCCACCAATAGAGAAAACTAAAAGATCTCACAGGAGTAAGTGGTCACTCTCGGATTTTCCCATTGGCTCAGGGCAAGAAGACTATTTGGTCATTCAGGACCTTGCTCATCGTTCTTTGAGCATCACACTCCCTCAACTAATAGCATTAAGCCCTAATGTGAGATGTGAGCTGTAGCAAGGGCTCTCAACAAGGAGGAACAAGAAAAAGGGAAAGGTAAGAGAGGTATCTTCTATCTTTGAAGAAATTGATCGGCACCCACATATAGTCGATGTCATCATAGATAATAGTCGTGTCAAAAATGTGTGTTGATGGGGGAGCTACATGTAATATCATGGTGCCCCGAATCATGAAGAAATTGAATTTGAAATGTACAAGGCGTTCCTCCACTCAAATCAAGGTAGCAGATGGTTGACGACTTGCCACCCTGGGAGTCATTGAGGATTTGCCCATCACTATCAATCGGTTGACCACCACCGTCAATTTCTATGTAGTGGACATTGAACATACAGGTAGGAGTTACCCAGCATACTCGGGAGACCATGGTTGAGAAAGAGTGATGCAGTCAGCTATTGGAAGACAGGACACATGTCTTTTGGTGCTTCTAAGGAGAAGATCCCGGTGCAACTAGGTGCCACAAAACCAGAAGAAGAAGAGGAGCAAGACAGTGATACTCTCTCATCCTCAGTATCTGAATCAATGGAAGAATTAGACAGGGGGGAGGAGTTCTCAGAGGAGGAAGTTTACATGATGGGGGTGTCTCCGACCCCACCACCTGCAGAAAAGGTAACAGCTAGTCCTCAACAGCTTGAATCTATGCTTTCCCCAAACCTCACTCTAAGTGAGAAAGATGAGTTCCTAGAAATGTTCAAAGATTTCCCTGACCTCTTTGCAACTAGCTACCACCACCTTTGCCATGTGACTGCCATAGAGCACAAGATAGAGCAGAAGCCTTATGTGAAGCCTGTGGCTCAGAAGTATCGGATATTAGGGCCCCTACAGACCAATGCTTTGCGCTCAGAGTTGCAAAAGCTTGTAGAAGCTGGGTTTATTACTCTGGTTCACAATACTGATTGGGTTTCTCTAGTGGTAGTCACCCCAAAGAAAAACAACAAGTGGTGGGTCTACATCAACTATAAGAAACTCAATGCAGCTACCAAGAGGAACCATCATCCTCTTCCCTTTCAAGACCTCATTCTTGAGAAGGTAAGTGGTCATGAGATGTATACTTTCTGTGATGGTTACTCTGGGTCTTATCAAATCAGAATTGCCGAAGAAGATGTGCTTAAAACCACATTTGCCATACCCTGGGGGACATTTACATTCAAAGTAATGCCATTTGGCCTCACCAATGCTCCTGCTACCTTTCAACGATTTGTGCAGATGGTCTTTGCTTCTTATTTGGGGGATTTCTTGGAGGTGTTTTTAGATGATTTTTGTATATTCTTGTCACATAAGGAGCATGTCATGAAGGTTAGGTTGGCCTTCCAAAGGGTCAATTATGCGAATGGTAGTCTCAACCCAGAGAAATGCACCATTGGAGCCACTCAAGGGAGGTTACTGGGACATATTGTCTCATCCAAGGGTGTCAAGCCTGACCCCAAGAAGGTAGAAGCCATCCTCAAGCTCTCCCCGCCAACAACCAAATGTTAGGTAGCTCATTTGTCAATCTAGTAGGATACTATTGCAGCTTCATTGATCAATATGCTACTTCGACATGACCCATGACTATGCTATTAAAAGATGGGGTTGATTTCTCTTGGGATGAGGATTGTGATGATGGGTTAATTGCACAAATCAAGAATGCTCTGGCTTCAGAACCCATTCTACGCAATCCAGATTGGTCAAAGACTTTCTATATCAATCTTGGGTTTGGTGAGGACACTCTGGCAAGTATTCTTCTCCAATAAGGGGAGGATCGATTCATGTATCCCGTTTGATTTGCTTCTCGACAATTGCTCGACACCGAACGACGCTACTCAGAGGCTGACAAGCATGCCTTGTCTTTGGTTTTTTGCATTGAGAAATTCAAGCATTATGTGGCTGGAAAGTCCTTCATTATAATCTCTAGCAATGGTCTTTCAAAGCAGGTTCTTCAATCACCAAATCCCATGGGCCGATTGGCCAAATGGTTGGAAGTTCTACAAGAATATGATTTTTCTTTCAAAATTGTAAAAGGGGGTTGTTCCAACTTGAAGAATGCTTTGATTGATTTAGAGGAGTGCCTCAATGTAACCCTTGTAGTAGCCATAGACTTGGGGGATCCATGGTATGGCAGTATCTATAGGTTTCTGACTGCTTTCTCCTTTCCTCAAGAAAGTACTAGCTATGAGAGAAAGAAGATCCGTAGAGATAGTAGGCGCTACACCCTCTTTGATGGGGTGTTGTACCGTCAAGGCATGGATGGGATACTAAGACGGGCCATTGATGCAGATGAAGTACCTAAGGTATTGAAGCATTATCATGATAGATTTTGTGGAGGCCACTATGCTAGTGACTATACAGCTAAGAAGATTTTACATGCTGGATACTATTGGCCGACCTTGCTCAAGGATGTCACTTTGTATTGCAAAACCTATGAACCATGCCAATTCTTTGGTAGGAAGGTTTTGCGTCCTGGGCAACATCACCCAGTGATGTCCATCCATCCGTTTCAGAAGTGGGAAATAGATTTTGTCGGGCCCTTGCCCATGACTGCCCGTAAAAAGAAGTATCTTTTGGTAGCCACTCAGTATGTCACTAAGTGGGCTAAAGCTATGGCCCTCCCCACTGCAAATGGTAAGGTAGTTTCAAATTTCATATCTGAACGTATATGCACAAGGTTTGGGACACCCATGGAAATAGTCTCCGACCATGGGAGTCCATTCTTAACTGAAGCAGTGGAGTTACTCATGGATCGCATGGGTATTGATAATCGCACTTCTAGCATCTATTATCCAGCATCCATGTGTCAAATGGAGCAAACCAATGGCCTCCTTTGTAAAACCATGGGAAAAATGGCCACAGGGAATAGGAGCCAGTGGGATCAGAAGGTCACAGAAGCCGTATGGGCTTACAACATCACTAATAAAACATCTACAGGTCACACTCCTTTTGAGTTGGTATATGGTACTGAGGCTGTTTTACCACTAGAGATAGAGATTCCAGTTGGCACAAGAATAGAGGATGACAGAAGATGAACATGTGGAGGCCTGGTTGCTGCAACTTGAGAAGATAGATGAAACCCGATGCCTTGCCCTACATCAAATAGAGATTCAAAAGGATCAAAAAAGGCCCGCTTGTTGAGATATCGAGCTCCACTCGTGATATGCCAGGGTGACCGTTGTGCATTTATGTCACCGACTTGTTAGTTGCAGATGCGGTTGGTACACCACCCACGAATAATAGCTGGATGATAGCTATCCTTATCTACTCTAGTTTGTGGCTTAGTTAGTATGCCACCTTAGCTAGTTGAGTTTGGTTTGAGACCCACATATAGAGTTCTTCTATTTCTTTGTACTAGAGTTCTTTTTGGCTTTCACAACTAAGAAGAGGAAAATTGTTTTCAGCCTCCACCTGTGTGTGTATTCCCCCATTGTGTATGTGAGAAAGCCGCAAGTGAGACTCCTTCCATCTCTCCCACTCTCTTCACATGGTGCCTTGTTCATGGTGAAAGCAAACCAAGTTCGTGGTGTCCTAGTAAGAGGACCAGTGTTGCTTTCCTTTTTCGAGTTTGGGAGCAAATCTCTACAAGTAGCATAGCCAAAAGTGCAAGAGTGCATTGTCTCAGATTGAGACGCCCTTCGTGGTGTGGCGAGAGGGCAGCATGGAAGTTTAGAATGACAAATTTCCTTATGGGAAAAGGCTATTGGGAGTTCATTACAGGAAATGAAGAAGAACCAGTTCTTCCTAATGTTCCCAATCAATAGGAAATGCAGGCATTTAAAGGATGGCATGAGAGAGTCAGAAAAGTTATGTACTAGCTGTCTATCAGTATTTCGGACTCTATGATTGTGCATATTCAAGATGCAAGTATGCCAAAGGAGGCATGGGATACTTTGGCAAAAATGTACAGCACAAATATGCAAACCAGGAAAATGCAGCTCAAACAGGAGTTGCATAATGTGCAGAGAGAAAATATGAGCATCAATGACTACCACATGAAGGTGAAGAAAATTGCAGATGCACTTGCTTCCATTGAAGACTGTATTAGATAATTCGGGAAAAACCCAATTCCCAGAATGGCAGTGTTGGAAGAAATTGTAGCTCCCCTCAATGAAAAAACAGGAGAAATATGTGAAAATAGACTAGATAGCCATTCATGAAGTGTGAAATATCAACTACATTCTCAAATAATAAATAGAATATCAGTGTCTAAACTACGTTATCGTCAACAAAATAATAAACTTTGAAACCCATTTGAGTTAGATTCATCTCGTGAGCCATAGTGATGTTCAAAAACACCTTCATAATTCTAGAATTTCCATTGATATTGAGACTCACTTTTGTTGTGAGCATTCTCATTTGAAAATCTCCAAAACACCGTTTACAAAATGTAGAGTGTAATTAATAACCATGAGTATTGCAATGAAAACGCACAGGCTCTTTAACTTAGTAAGATATGTAGTTGATGGAAAATCAAGATATGTAGTTGAGGAGAATGAATGCAAGATATGTAGTTGATGGAAAATCAATGGGCAATGACAAGCATTTGATGTAATTTAGGTGGCAATGACAATCATTTATTGTGCACTTTCAATTTTTGGACTGACTATCATTATTGTAAAATGATAACTTTACATGTCATGTTGATTACTCATTGCAAAGTAAAAAAGTACACTTTAGGATGGAAACATAACAACTTGTTGATACACCATTGAAATCCCTGAAATAAATCATGATTCCAAAGAAACTCTCAACCACTAGCAGAGAATGGCAGTAGGATAATGGCTAAAGTGCCAATGCACATGTGAGTTTAGGATTCCTTGTGCATGTTTTCAGGTCATGATATGAGATTGGCACCACTACCATTCTCCACTGGTGGCATTCTCCACAGAGATTGGCACATGGCAGTTTAGGCTTCTCAATGACATTTCTTAGGGCCTAATAAGAGATTGGCACCAATGCGATTCTTCACTTCTACAAATGTTTACCCTACTATTCTAGGAGGTGTATTCCAGTGATCATAGGAGAGTGGTGTCCGATTCCAATCGACATGTGAGTTTGACGATCTCAGAGACTGACACAATTCCATATGATCGCTACACAATGGAGACAATGATCACTACATAAAAGAATGCACATGTGAGTTTAGGATTCCTTGTGCACCACTGCCATTCTCCACTGGTGGCATTCTATAATGGCAAAACTGCCAATCCACATGAGTTTATGATTCCTTGTGCTTGTTTTCAGGTCATGGTATGAGATTGGCACCACTACCATTCTCCACTGTTGGCATTCTCCACAGAGATTAACACAATTCCATATGATCTCTACACAACGGAGACAGTGACCACTACATAGAAGAATGCACAAGTGAGTTTAGGCTTCTCAATGCCATTTCTTAGGGCCTAATAAGAGATTGGAACCACTACCATTCTCTTGTACAAATGTTTACCCTACTATTCTAGGAGGGGTATTCCAATGATCATAGGCGAGTGGTGTCCGATTCCAATCCACATGTGAGTCTGATGATCTCAGTATAATTATGTAGGTGCCACCATGAGTTTGGCATCACTGCCATTCTCCACTAGTGGTTGTCTAGATAAACTAAACCTATAGATTGACATTCCAAGGCCTAATAAGAGATTGACACAATTCCATATGATCTCTACACAGCGGAGACAGTGATCACTACATAGAAGAATGAGCATGTGAGTTTAGGCTTGTCAATGCCATTTCTTAGGGCCTAATAAGAGATTGGCACCACTGCCATTCTCCACTTGTACAAATGTTCACCCTACTATTCTAGGAGGGGTATTCCAATGATCATAGGAGAGTGGTGTCCGATTCCAATCCACATGTGAGTTTGATGAACTCAGAGATTGACACAATTCCATATGATCTCTACAGAGCGGAGACAGTGATCTCTACATAGAAGAATGCACATGTGAGTTTAGGATTCCTTGTGCATGTTTGCAGGTCATGTTATGAGATTGGCACCACTGCCATTCTCCACTGGTGGCATTCTCCACAGAGATTGACACAATTCCATATGATCTCTACACAGCGGAGACAGTGATCGCTACATAGAAGAATGAGCATGTGAGTTTAGGCTTCTCAATGCCATTTCCAATTCCCAATTCAGGGAAAAACCCAATTTCCAGAATGGCAGTTTTGGAAGAAATTGTAGCTTCCCTCAATGAAAAAACAAGAGAAATATGTGAAAATAGACTAGATAGCCATTCATGAAGTGTGAAATATCAACTACATTCTCAAATAATAAATAGAATATCAGTGTCTAAACTACGTTATCATCAAAAAAATAATAAACTTTGAAACCCATTTGAGTTAGATTCATCTCGTGAGCCATAGTGATGTTCAAAAACACCTTCATAATTCTGGAATTTCCATTGATATTGAGACTCGCTTTTGTTGTGAGCATTCTCATTTGAAAATCTCCAAAACACCGTTTAAAAAATGTAGAGTGTAATTAATAACCATGAGTATTGCAATGAAAATGCACAGGCTCTTTAACTTAGTAAGATATGCAGTTGATGGAAAATCAAGATATGTAGTTGAGGAGAATGAATGCAAGATATGTAGTTGATGGAAAATCAATGGGCAATGACAAGCATTTGATGTAATTTAGGTGGCAATGACAATCATTTATTGTGCACTTTCAATGTTTGGACTGACTATCATTATTGTAAAATGATAACTTTACATGTCATGTTGATTACTCATTGCAAAGTAAAAAAGTACACTTTAGGATGGAAACATAACAACTTGTTAATACACCATTGAAATCCCTGAAATAAATCATGATTCCAAAGAAACTCTCAATTTCTAGCCCCAAAGAGAATGGCACTGGAAAGAATGGCACGAGAGACACTGTAGTTATGAACATGTTTGCATATTATTCACACACAACAATTATGCACCAATTTACATAGTTGGCAAGAAAGCAGTAATTCCCATAAGTAATGATTGTATAAAGATATACAATGTTGTTATTCAAAACTCATAGTCTGCAAATAGCTCCTCTTCTGCATGTATATCATCTATGGATTCAATACAAATGTGACCATATTCTGCAATATCTATGTTCATCATGGGGTCATACCAAGGTGGAACATCAGGGGAAAATACATAACAAACATTTTCTATTGCTGTTAATAAATTCTGCCACATTGCCATATTGAACATCACCAACAATATGCACCATATCCTTCATAGGGACAGTAGGGTCCTCTTGGATCGAGTACTTCTTTAGCCTTGGATGAACTCTACATAATTCCTTCCAGTCTTTATAGGAGTACTTGTCACCTCCATAATGGAGAATAGTAGTCCCTCTCTTGATGGAGCCATGCACAAACAAGCCCAAGCCAGCTCCTGTAATGGTTGACTCATGCACCTCGAAAGCCACATTTTTTATCCAGAACACTTCGTTGATAGGGACAGGTAACTTTGGTGGTCCAAATGGATCTCGTTCTGGTATGTACCTACTCAAGCTTGATTTGAACGTATATCTATCTACATCACAAAAGAAAATTTCAATTAGCTACAACAACAGTTATATATATTGAGATAAAATCAAAAAACACTTTCACATATGTACCTTCGTGAAAAATACGCATTCTGTAGTCGGGTTATGTAGCCCTTAGCAATGTATTTCTTGATATAGCGACCTTTGTACCCTAGGTCTATAGCCAATTGAGAAACTTGCATAGCATTCATGCTAGAGAGTTGCGGAGCATTCCTTAAAAGTCTTATTTGGGATGCATTGAGTTTAGGCACCTGGCCATCACCACCATGGGTTGCCCTACCACCTATATCCATCTCTCTTAGTTGATCTGCAAGAGGAAGATTTCTTGTTTTATATTCCATTCTTGACCATGCATGATTTTCCTCCCTCCATTCATCAATTACTTTCTGGACAAGGTTGAAATCCTTATGCCCCTCCATCACAGGTAATTGTCCATACCGATTTGTCTCAATCATGCTGCGCACATCTCTAGTCTCATCGAGTTGTAGTAAGTACGGCATCAACTCTCTCAGTAGAATATTATCATCCTTGTCTTGTACATCAAACGTTGAAGGAAATATGCAATTTGATGGAGGGCTAATGCAAGCCTTGTATGGGGAGTCATCAACAAGAATTGTCCTTCTAGCATCACATCCAAATGCCTTTGAGATTTTTGCTAAGGGTTTGAACATTGCCTCAACACCAACCTTGTCAGGCCTATTTATCCTTGTCTTACTGTAAGTGTAGCATCCTTGCTGAGACCATATAACAAAGAAAGGGAGGCTCTCATTTGCATAATTTTGTAGCTTTCCTACCATATCAAGTACGTTATGCTCCATCGCAGTTGACCAGATACCTACATTAAGTCTTTGTAGCAAGATTTTAAGAAATTCTATGCACCCAGGACGAACAACCATATAACTATTTTTGCCATGCATAATAGACGGATGTATTGGAGACTTGAATAGGCAGCGACTTAATAACAGGCCATTCAAGTCTAATATGATTGTTAATCATGGCATATCCAAAGAAATTGTATGTGGATATAGATCCAAATTCTCCTTGAAGTTGCTGGCTTCTGACTCATCCAAATTGTCAGGTGCTATGATTTCATGCATGTTTGCAACAACAATAAGATTATCTAGTTTTGTCCCCAATGTTGAGACAGTACGTTCATCCATGTTCTCTTCTAAGAGTATAGGATTCGTGATATTCCTTGCAATTTTCTCCATTTTTGGGGTTATGTTTTCTTCTATACCTCCTGCATCCATCGCGTAATTGATAGTCCCCATAACTAGTGGTATGTTGTCCTCTACATTTGATGTCTCCACATCCTTCCATGCATCATTGGTCCCTGTGGAAGTTGAGGAATATAGAAATATTTTGATTCTTTAGAGTGTATTCAACAATGTCGAAGCACAAAAGCATATGAAACTAATAAATAACAATAAAGTATGAACATTATCCATTGTCGTTCACTGATTCCATTGTATTTTTGGGGAATGGCAAAAGTGCCAATCTCTCTAAAGGTCAATTGAGAATGCAAATAGTGCAACCTTTCTCTCTGAACTCATAGAGAGAATGGCAATACTGCCATTCTTCTCTTGGGGTAGTGCTAGTGCCATTTTACATATAAGGTTATGGAGAATGCCACTAGTGCCTTTCTCTATACCCTCATTGGGAGGAGAGAATACTACTAGTGCCTCCCCCATGTCCCAAAAGAAATGTACAATGCATGATCTGAAAGCATAGATATTGTATTACTTTGGACCAATAGATTTGTAGAAAGCACCCAAATCAAAACTTTGGTAGCATAGTTAATATTATACAATTTTTAATCTCTGTAATGCTTTCAACTAACATAGATTCAAGACAGGAACATAACAGTATTACCATTTCTACATAACCACAAAGAGAGAATGGCACTAGTGCCATTCTCCATATGAGGTCGCATAAAATGTTAATAGTACCTCTTACGTATAACCCGACATAGGGAGAATGACACTAGTACCATTCCCACACAATTTTATCATACCTAATGTTTAATATCTTTAATATGATGAGAGTATGTGCAATCGAGAAAATCCATAAAAGTCATATTATTTTGAAACTGAATACACAAGGCATAAATGAGTAGCTAAAGACCTTGCTCCAAATCTTCCAATGTAATCTTTGGGATAGCTTCAAGATCTGCTTCAGTTAAAGGTCACAAGTCTTCAATGTGATGCTCACCCTCTTTAATTCCTTCATCGATAGGTGAATCAGCTCTATGTGTCTCAAGAGGCCTCTCAATGCTAGACCAAATCTTAATATGGGGATTATTTGATGCATGTGCCACACACATAGCCTCAACCTCTGTCGCCTGTTGGGATGTCTTCACCAGCGAGATCACTTTTCTTTTGCTTGACAATGCTTGTAATGCCACACATCCATTAGTAAAGACGTCAACAACAACTTCATGTTCCCTACTACAATAGCACCTGATGCACTCCTTGATGATGCCATGCTTCACAACCGCCTCTTTTCCATACTCATTGCCCTCATCAGAATAAAGAATATTGTCCTCAATTATTGTGTATGGCCTTGTGATTTCTAACATGTGCTCAAATCCATCAAACCCATCATGTGAGCTGACAAATGACAAAAAACAGAAGGTCTCAGACAAACCCTTTTGTGCACTATCCGATTCATGGATAACACCCACAAACCTTCTATGCCAAAATCGAGCCTCTATCATTGCTTCCTTGAGATTTACCATCTCTGTCATTGTCACAAATGATAGCAATACATACTGTGACGGAGTGGCAACGGTCTCCATCAAGCCACAGAGCAACTTCTTGAAGGCAGCCTTATCCCAACACATGCCTTTGGCAGATCCCTCTGAGGTGTCAAGCACACACAAGCTGATTGGAAGTTGTCCCTTGGAGTGACGTGTTAGAAAGCTCTCCCCCTCCATCTCCATGTTCACTTGAATAATTGTCCAAGGAAAACAAGATTGCGATGTAGACTTGTTACCCTCTATTGAACTAATCACCCAATCAACATAGATTGATGCGGCTTTTGGGAAATCAGGTGTGGACTTGCCAACTTGCAGCTTCTCTTTGACCCATGACTCACATGAACCCTTGAAGCTCTGATAAACAATTGAATCAATTTTGAAGTAAGTTGCAAGGGCATCCCATGTTTGATGTTGGGGCGAAGGGTGACGTAAGTTGAACTCCTTGATGAGCGCTTCTTTCAGGGCTCTATCATGCTTAATCTCCATTGCCCGTTGAGACATTTCAATGGAGTCCTTCTCTTTGCTTGACTTGACCAAGACTATTTCTTTAGACACAATCTCTGCTTGAAGTGCACGTACATCTTTGTCTTCCAATCCTAGCAGACACCTCATATATGTTATTGTGGGATTTCGACCCTCAAGATCACCCTCCTTCACCAATGTCAAAATCCTAATCCATTGTTCGTAGATGTCATCATCGTATGTGACCATGTGTGTGTCCTTGGTAGCAAAGATTGCACCCATCGATACGCTTGCAACTCCTACAAAATTCTATATAAAAAAATCAAAATCATCTTAGACATTCTTCTAATCTAAATCATGTAATAGAGATAATAGTGCGATTCTCCCATTACCATGTCAAAAGAAGCATGACTTGGTAACTAGAAGAATGAACTAGTGCCATTCTCACATCAGGGAATTGGCACTACTATCATTTCTTTTACAAAGCCATAAACATTCTTGAAATAAAAAATGCATACAAAACAAAGTTTATTACTCACATCCCAACTTTGTCGATCTTTATGCCCTTTGACAAGGCCTTGGGTTGGTTTCTTTGGTCGTCCGAATGCAATCCACTGTGCCCTTAGGTGTTGTAAGATATCGATATATGGTTGATTTTTCAAAACGGTCTGTGCCTCCATGTTGGCCATTGATGATATCTTACAACTTGCTTCAACTGGTGCATTAACAACAATTCTCGCCTTCCTCCGTGTATAGAAACCTTTTCGTTGATTGAAGGCTTCTCCATGTGCTTTAGTTATAAATATCCTTGCAGCATAAATTGAATGCTGCCCTGCGAGAATCCAATAATTATACTCCTTTAACTTTTCCACCTTTATCTCTTCCTTGCACATCGGAGTATTTGTGCCAATGTGGTAAGGCATAAGATATGCACATGTTGCAGGAGGTCGTGCATTCATTGCAAAACTCTTGACCAAGTCACTGACATAGCTGAGGGTCAACGTCCTATACACATATTGACTTGGTGCTCTAAAGCAATTCATCACTAGGATCAACACCTCAAACTCCAAACCAAATGGGAAGTACTCTACGTACTCCATCAAGCCTGTCATACTTGTGTCCTTCCTTTCCAATTTCTTTTGTAGTGCCTTAAAGTCAACATCTGGCTGGATTTTCTTATACAGGATGATAGTTGCTTCAGATGATTTCTCACCATGTCTTGTTATATGTGTCTCACCACTCCCCGTTGCATCACCTCCACTTCCAATTCCATCAGTGACTATTCCCGTACCTCCCTGTGTTCCTCCTAAAGTTGTCTCTTTGTCTTTAGCATCCAGTTTATCCCCAATGCTTGTTTTTCCATCTGACCTTATTTCCTTCTCAGCTATTGTTTCCTCCTCACCGGTCTCTCTAGCCTTCTCTTTCAATGTGTTCTGAGACACTTGAGAGCTTGATCCAACAACATCACTTTTCTTGGTTCTTTTCGAAACTTTTCTACTCTTTTTTAAATCTTGCTTTATAACTTTTGTTACCAAATCAAAGCTTTCTAATATCTGTTGGTTGGTATAATTTTCTGGCTCATTAATCCAACCCCTAGATATCATCGTGTCCTCCCCAGTAGCATTCATCCTCGCATGATAAAAACAAGCAGGATCCAATTGATACACATTGCCTCCCAATGTATGAATTTGGAGACAAGGAACGTTGTCTTTCTCGGTATCCTCCATCTCTTGAACTTGTCCAACATCTTCAAAAGTTTTTCCTTGGATGTTCACAAAACAATGCACTTTATGAAGTTTTTGGAGTTCGTTATTGTATATATCCAAAAACCATCCTCTTCCAGAACTAACTCCATCATAAACTAACACCTCTTGAACGTTTCGCTTTCCCTTGCTAGCCATTCTTGCAATGTTTTGTTAACAAAAGAACCAAGGACACAATGAAATGTATAATAGAAAATCATAACTGTAGTAGGAAATATTACAAACACAATGCAACTTCTATTAACAAAATAACCAAGGCGAAGCAACTTATATATGCATTATGAAAAACTATACCAACACAGCAAGCAAATATACACAATATCAATCTCCACATAGATTGACACAATTCCATATGATCTCTACACAGCAGAGACAGTGATCACTACATAGAAGAACGCACATGTGGGTTTAGCATTCCTTGTGCATGTTTTCAGGTCATGGTATGAGATTGGCACCACTACCATTCTCCACTAGTGGCATTCTCCACAGAGATTGACACAGGCTTCTCAATGCCATTTCTTAAGGCCTAATAAGAGATTGGCACCACTGCCATTCTCCACTTGTACAGATGTTTACCCTACTATTCTAGGAGGGGTATTCCAATGATCATAGGAGAGTGGTGTCTGATTCTGATCCACATGTGAGCGGAGACAGTGATCACTACATAGAAGAATGCACATGTGAGATTAGGCTTCTCAATGCCATTTCTTAGGGCCAGCATGAGTTTGGCATCACTGCCATTCTCCGCTAGTGAATATCTAGCCAAACTAAACCTATAGATTGAAATTCCATATGAACTCTACACAGCGGAGACAGTGATCACTACATAGAAGAATGCACATGTGAGATTGGCACCACTGCCATTCTCCGCTAGTAGAAGTCTAGACAGACTCCACTTGTAGAAGAATCCATATGTGACTCTGATGATCTCAGAGATTGACACAATTCCATATGGTCTCTACACAGCGGAGACAGTGATCACTACATAGAAGAATACACATGTGAGTTTAGGATTCCTTGTGCATGTTTTCAGGTCATGGTATGAGATTGGCAACACTGCCATTCTCCACTGGTGGCGTTCTCCACAGAGATTGACACAATTCCATATGATCTCTGCACAGCGGAGACAAAAATCACTACATAGAAGAATGCACATCTGAGTTTAGGCTTCTCAATGCCATTTTTGAGGGCCTAGTAAGAGATTGGCACCACTGCCATTCTTCACTTGTACAAATGTCTACCCTACTATTCTAGGAGGGGTATTCCAGTGATCATAGGAGAGTGGTGTCCTATTCCATTCCACATGTGAGTTTGATGAACTCAGAGATTGACACAATTCCATATGATCTCTACACAGCGGAGACAGTGATCACTCCATAAAAGAATGCACATGAGAGTATAGGATTCCTTGTGCATGTTTGCAGGTCATGGTATGAGATTGGCACCATTGCCATTCTCCACTGGTGGCATTCTCCACGGACATTGACACAATTCCATATGATCTCTGCACAGCGGAGACAGTGATCACTACATAGAAGAATGCACATGTGAGTTTAGGCTTCTCAATGCCATTTCTTAGGGCCTAGTAAGAGATTGGCACCACTGCCATTCTTCACTTGTACAAATGTCTACCCTACTATTCTAGGAGGGGTATTCCAGTGATCATAGGAGAGTGGTGTCCTATTCCATTCCACATGTGAGTTTGATGAACTTAGAGATTGACACAATTCCATATGATCTCTACACAGCGGAGACAGTGATCACTCCAGAGAAGAATGCACATGAGAGTATAGGATTCCTTGTGCATGTTTGCAGGTCATGGTATGAGATTGGCACCACTGCCATTCTCCACTGGTGGCATTCTCCACGGACATTGACACAATTCCATATGATCTCTGCACAGCGGAGACAGTGATCACTACATAGAAGAATGCACATGTGAGTTTTGGCTTCTCAATGCCATTTCTTAGGACCTAACAAAAGATTGGCACCACTGCCATTCTCCACTTGTACAAATGTCTACCCTACTATTCTAGGAGGGGCATTCCAGTGATCATAGGAGAGTGGTGTCCTATTCCATTCCACATGTGAGTTTGATGAACTCAGAGATTGACACAATTCCATATGATCTCTACACAGCGGAGATAGTGATCACTCCATAGAAGAATGCACATGTGAGTATAGGATTCCTTGTGCATGTTTGCAGAGGTCAGGTATGAGATTGGCGCCACTGCCATTCTCCACTGGTGGCGTTCTCCACAGAGATTGACACAGGCTTCTCAATGCCATTTCTTAAGGCCTAATAAGAGATTGGCGCCACTGCCATTCTCCACTTGTACAGATGTTTACCCTACTATTCTAGGAGGGGTATTCCAATGATCATGGTGTCTAATTTCGATCCAAATGTGAGCGGAGACAGTGATCACTACATAGAAGAATGCACATGTGAGTTTAGGCTTCTCAATGCCATTTCTTAGGGCCAGCATGAGATTGGCACCACTGCCATTCTCCGCTAGTAGAAGTCTAGACAGACTCCACTTGTAGAAGAATCCATATGTGACTCTGATGATCTCAGAGATTGACACAATTCCATATGGTCTCTACACAGCGGAGACAGTGATCACTCCATAGAAGAATGCATATGTGAGTTTAGGATTCCTTGTGCATGTTTTCAGGTCATGGTATGAGATTGGCACCACTGCCATTCTCCACTGGTGGCATTCTCCACAGACATTGACACAATTCCATATGATCTCTGCATAGCGGAGACAGTGATCATTACATAGAAGAATGCACATGTGAGTTTAGGCTTCTCAATGCCATTTCTTAGGGCCTAACAAGAGATTGGCACCACTGCCATTCTCCACTTGTACAAATGTCTACCCTACTATTCTAGAAGGGGCATTCCAGTGATCATAGGAGAGTGGTGTCCTATTCCATTCCACATGTGAGTTTGATGAACTCAGAGATTGACACAATTCCATAGGATCTCTACACTGTTGGGTGTAAGTGCTCCACTAGGAGTGCTCTTTGTGTGTGGTCCTTTGTGTGTGAGTGTGTAGGTGTGCCATGTGGCACCTAGGGATTTATCCCATATAGATTAGTGTGTGGTACATTGTACTTGGCACTATATATTGTAGTGTCACATCATGAATAAATCAATCTAGATCTTTGTGCCTTCTATCATGTGTACTTTCCTTTCCTTCCTGTTTCATCCTTAGATTTTAGGATGATACCAATTCCCAACAATTGGTATCAGAGCCATAGACTCCTCATCCATAGCTCCCTCTTCCTAGCTCATAGTTAGTCTACTCTAGTTTTTCTCCCTCTTCTAGCTTATCTCCTAGCTCCCTTTCAGCTTATTCTCTTCTCCTCTCCTTCACCTCAGTCATAGCTCACCTAGCCTAACGTAGATTCTTCTTCCCTCTCAGCTTGAGATTATCCTCTCCAAACTCCTCTATTTCTTAGGCCGCCATGGTTCTGGTTACACCTACCTTTGGCTAAGCGCGGAAATGCTTCTCTTCATAGGCCCGCACCCCTTCTGGTTCGTGTCAAGATGTTTCACGCCCTGCATCAATCTTTCTCAGGCTGCTGGCTGCGAACACCTTTCCAAGATTGTGCGCATCTCATGAGCTGCTCCTGACCGGAAAACTTTGGGCTGTGCACATGCCCTCTCTCCATCTCGATGTGCCCACGTCTTCTTTCATGATACGATGATGGTCGCTTCCATTTTATTGTCGCAGAAGAAGGCCATCCTTCTCTGTTGTGCTACTGCTGGCCGTCATTATCTGAAGCATATCCCCGTTGCTACTGCGTGACATTTCTACTGGAGGGGTTTGTTCCTGATCAACATGTTGCTTTTCATGGCTTCTCTAAGGCTGCTCAAGCTGTCGACAGCCATCTCTTCTTTATTCATTATCTTCGATATAAGGTGATGCTGCAGTAGTGCGCCACACTTCCTTCTCAAGCTGCGCTGCACACATTCATTTTGTGATTGGTCTCTACTCAAGGTTCTGCTTTCCTCTATTATATTCAGCAAGAAAGTATTGTTCTGCTTCTTTTTGGATATCTTGCTGAAGAACAAATTATTTTTTCTGCTCTTGATTATGTGGTTCCAAAGGGAGTTGTTTTCACTCAGATATTCTGATATCTCAGCTCTTTGTTGCGTTCTCTTGCCATACAAAAAGATGTATTTTTTATGAGCTACAGATTTTTATTTCAGTTCTCTTCTCAAAGATATTAAAGAACTGAATCTTATTTCTCATGTAAGGGATTAGACACTGCCACGAAAAGTGGTAAGATCTTCCCATTTTCTTCATGGTTTTGCTGGGTTCTATGCACTTGCCTTGTGCATAAAAAGATTTATTCTCCATGATGATATTTTATGATTATGGGTACTCTGCCATGGTACAGCCTAAAATGAATCTCTCCTTTTGTACACACCTTTGGCCACCACATGATATAGGCCATGTGGAAGATCTCTCTTTTATGTGTGTTTTGATATGTGTAATGAGTTGTGGGCCTTATTATTTTGTCCCTACCCATGAGGCACCCCTGACATGGCATGAGAAACTGGACCATGAGTACCAGATTTATCCTTGACCAGCAGGAGAGATGTCCCTTGAGGAGGGTTGTGTGGCAAGGTCCATCTCTCTCTCTCTCTCTATGTGATTGTGTTTACCAGATCCTTCTCTTGTCTCTACCCTTGGAAACCCATAACTGGCATGTGACACTAGTGCTATGAGATTTATCCTTGACCAGAGACAATGGCATGAGAAACCATAAGCCTAGATTTATCCTTGACACAGTATGAGGATATTCCTTGAGGAGGGGTTCTTTGGATCTTGGTTCTTTTGTGGTTTTTGTCCTCCTACTGTATCGCTTAAGGAGGGTTTGTTGGGTGTAAGTGCTCCACTAGGAGTGCTCTTTGTGTGTGGTCCTTTGTGTGTGAGTGTGTAGGTGTGCCATGTGGCACCTAGGGATTTATCCCATATAGATTAGTGTGTGGTATATTGTACTTGGCACTATATATTGTAGTGTCACATCATGAATAAATCAATCTAGATCTTTGTGCCTTCTATCATGTGTACTTTCCTTTCCTTCCTCTTTCATCCTTAGATTTTAGGATGATACCAATTCCCAACATACACAGCGGAGACAGTGATCACTCCATAGAAGAATGCACATGTGAGTATAGGATTCCTTGTGCATGTTTGCAGGTCATGGTATGAGATTGGCACCACTGCCATTCTCCACTGGTGGCATTCTCCATAGCGGAGACAGTGATCACTACATAGAAGAATGCACATGTGAGTTTAGCATTCCTTGTGCATGTTTTCAGGTCATGGTATGAGATTGGCACCACTGCCATTCTCCACTGGTGGCATTCTCCACAGAGATTGACATAGGCTTCTCAATGCCATTTCTTAAGGCCTAATAAGAGATTTGCACCACTGCCATTCTCCACTTGTACAGATGTTTACCCTACTATTCTAGGAGGGATATTCCAATGATCATAGGAGAGTGGTGTCTGATTCCGATCCACATGTGAGCGGAGACAGTGATCACTACATAGAAGAATGCACATGTGAGATTAGGCTTCTCAATGCCATTTCTTAGGGCCAGCATGAGTTTGGCATCATTGCCATTCTCCGCTAGTGAATATCTAGCCAAACTATACCTATAGATTGAAATTCCATATGAACTCTACACAGCGGAGACAGTGATCACTACATAGAAGAATGCACATGTGAGATTGGCACCACTGCCATTCTCCGCTAGTAGTAGTCTAGACAGACTCCACTTGTAGAAGAATCCACATGTGACTCTGATGATCTCAGAGATTGACACAATTCCATATGGTCTCTACACAGCGGAGACAGTGACCACTACACAGAAGAATGCACATGTGAGTTTAGGATTCCTTGTGCATGTTTTCAGGTCATGGTATGAGATTGGCAACACTGCCATTCTCCACAGATATTGACACAATTCCATATGATCTCTGCACAGCGGAGACAAAAATCACTACATAGAAGAATGCACATCTGAGTTTAGGCTTCTCAATGCCATTTCTTAGGGCCTAGTAAGAGATTGGCACCACTGCCATTCTTCACTTGTACAAATGTCTACCCTACTATTCTAGGAGGGGTATTCCAGTGATCATAGGACAGTGGTGTCCTATTCCATTCCACTTTTGAGTATGATGAACTCAGAGATTGACACAATTCCATATGATCTCTACACAGCGGAGACAGTGATCACTCCAGAGAAGAATGCACATGTGAGTATAGGATTCCTTGTGCATGTTTGCAGGTCATGGTACGAGATTGGCACCACTGCCATTCTCCACTGGTGGCATTCTCTACAGACATTGACACAATTCCATATGATCTCTGCACAGCGGAGACAGTGATCACTACATAGAAGAATGCACATGTGAGTTTAGGCTTCTCAATGCCATTTCTTAGGGCCTAACAAGAGATTGGCACCACTGCCATTCTCCACTTGTACAAAAGTCTACCCTACTATTCTAGGAGGGGCATTCCAGTGATCATAGGAGAGTGGTGTCTTATTCCATTCCACATGTGAGTTTGATGAACTCAGAGATTGACACAATTCCATATGATCTCTACACAGCAGAGACAGTGATCACTCCATAGAAGAATGCACATGTGAGTATAGGATTCCTTGTGCATGTTTGCAGGTCATGGTATGAGATTGGCACCACTGCCATTCTCCACTGGTGGCATTCTCCACAGCGGAGACAGTGATCACTACATAGAAGAATGCACATGTGAGTTTAGCATTCCTTGTGCATGTTTTCAGGTCATGGTATGAGATTGGCACCACTGCCATTCTCCACTGGTGGCGTTCTCCACAGAGATTGACACAGGCTTCTCAATGCCATTTCTTAAGGCCTAATAAGAGATTGGTGCCACTGCCATTCTCCACTTGTATAGATGTTTACCCTACTATTCTAGGAGGGGTATTCCAATGATCATGGTGTCTGATTTTGATCCAAATGTGAGCGGAGACAGTGATCACTACATAGAAGAATGCACATGTGAGTTTAGGCTTCTCAATGCCATTTCTTAGGGCCAGCATGAGATTGGCACCACTGCCATTCTCCGCTAGTAGAAGTCTAGACAGACTCCACTTGTAGAAGAATCCATATGTGACTCTGATGATCTCAGAGATTGACACAATTCCATATGGTCTCTACACAGCGGAGACAGTGATCACTCCATAGAAGAATGCATATGTAAGTTTAGGATTCCTTGTGCATGTTTTCAGGTCATGGTATGAGATTGGCACCACTGCCATTCTCCACTGGTGGCATTCTCCACAGACATTGACACAATTCCATATGATCTCTGCATAGCGGAGACAGTGATCATTACATAGAAGAATGCACATGTGAGTTTAGGCTTCTCAATGCCATTTCTTAGGGCCTAACAAGAGATTGGCACCACTGCCATCCTTCACTTGTACAAATGTCTACCCGACTATTCTAGGAGGGGCATTCCAGTGATCATAGGAGAGTGGTGTCCTATTCCATTCCACATGTGAGTTTGATGAACTCAGAGATTGACACAATTCCATATGATCTCTACACAGCGGAGACAGTGATCACTCCATAGAAGAATGCACATGTGAGTATAGGATTCCTTGTGCATGTTTGCAGGTCATGGTATGAGATTGGCACCACTGCCATTCTCCACTGGTGGCATTCTCCATAGCGGAGACAGTGATCACTACATAGAAGAATGCACATGTGAGTTTAGCATTCCTTGTGCATGTTTTCAGGTCATGGTATGAGATTGGCACCACTGCCATTCTCCACTGGTGGCATTCTCCACAGAGATTGACACAGGCCTCTCAATGCCATTTCTTAAGGCCTAATAAGAGATTGGCACCACTGCCATTCTCCACTTGTACAGATGTTTACCCTACTATTCTAGGAGGGGTATTCCAATGATCATAGGAGAGTGGTGTCTGATTCCGATCCACATGTGAGCGGAGACAGTGATCACTACATAGAAGAATGCACATGTGAGATTAGGCTTCTCAATGCCATTTCTTAGGGCCAGCATGAGTTTGGCATCACTGCCCTTCTCTGCTAGTGAATATCTAGCCAAACTAAACCTATAGATTGAAATTCCATATGAACTCTACACAGCGGAGACAGTGATCACTACATAGAAGAATGCACATGTGAGATTGGCACCACTGCCATTCTTCCGCTAGTAGTAGTCTAGATAGACTCCACTTGTAGAAGAATCCACATGTGACTGTGATGATCTCAGAGATTGACACAATCCCATATGGTCTCTACACAGTGGAGACAGTGATCACTACACAGAAGAATGCACATGTGAGTTTAGGATTCCTTGTGCATGTTTTCAGGTCATGGTATGAGATTGGGAACACTGCCATTCTCCACTGGTGGCATTCTCCACAAAGATTGACACAATTCCATATGATCTCTGCACAGCAGAGACAAAAATCACTACATAGAAGAATGCACATCTGAGTTTAGGCTTCTCAATGCCATTTCTTAGGGCCTAGTAAGAGATTGGCACCACTGCCATTCTTCACTTGTACAAATATCTACCCTACTATTCTAGGAGGGGTATTCCAGTGATCATAGGAGAGTGGTGTCCTATTCCATTCCACATTTGATTTTGATGAACTCAGAGATTTACATGATCTCTACACAGCGGAGACAGTGATCACTCCATAGAAGAATGCACATGTGAGTATAGGATTCCTTGTGCATGTTTGCAGGTCATGGTATGAGATTGGCACCACTGTCATTCTCCACTAGTGGCATTCTCCATAGACATTGACACAATTCCATATGATCTCTGCACAGCGGAGACAGTGATCACTACATAGAAGAATGCACATGTGAGTTTAGGCTTCTCAATGCCATTTCTTAGGGCCTAACAAGAGATTGGCACCACTGCCATTCTCCACTTGTACAAATGTCTACCCTACTATTCTAGGAGGGGCATTCCAGTGATCATAGGAGAGTGGTGTCCTATTCCATTCCACATGTGAGTTTGATGAACTTAGAGATTGACACAATTCCATATGATCTCTACACAGCGGAGACAGTGATCACTCCATAGAAGAATGCACATGTGAGTATAGGATTCCCCACAGAGATTGGCACAATTCCATATGATCTCTGCACATGTGAGTTTAGGCTTCTCATTGCCATTTCTTCGGTCCTAATAAGAGATTGGCACCACTGCCATTCTCCAATTGTACAAATGTTTAGCCTACTATTCTAGGAGGGGTATTCCAATGATCATAGGAGAGTGGTGTCCTATTCCATTCCACATGTGAGTTTGATGATCTCAGTGTCATCATGTAGTTGCAAGCATGAGATTGGCACCACTGCCATTCTCCACTACTAGTAGTCTAGACAGACTGAACCTATAGATTGACATTCCACTAATTTTATTGGCTGTAGTAGGATAATGGCAAAAGTGCCAATGCAGATGTGAGTTTAGGATTCCTTGTGCATGTTTTCAGGTCATGGTATTAGATTGGCACCACTGTCATTCTCAACATGTGGCATTCTCCAAAGAGATTGACACAATTCTATATGATCTCTACATAGCGGAGACAGTGATGACTACATAGAAGGATGCACATGTGATTTTAGGCTTCTCAATGCCATTCATTAGGCCCTAATAGGAGATTGGCACCACTCCCATTCTCCACTTACACAAATGTTTACCCTACTATTCTAGGAGGGGTATTCCAATCATCATAGGAGAGTGGTGTCCGATTCCAACCCACATGTGAGTTTGATGATCTCAGTGTCATTATGTAGGTGCCACCATGAGTTTGGCATCACTGCCATTTTCCACTAGTGGTTGTCTAGACAAACCTAACCTATAGACTGACATTCAACCACATAGAAGAATGCACATTACCACTAGCGGAGAATGGCAGCAGGATAATGGCAAAAGTGCCAATGCACATGTGAGATTGGCACCACTGCCATTCTCCACTGGTGGCATTATCCACATAGATTGACACAATTCCATGTGATCTCTGCAAATGTGAATTTAGGCTTCTCAATGCCATTTCGTAGGTCTTAATAAGAGACTGGCACCACTGCCATTCTCCACTTGTACAAATGTTTACCCTACTATTCTAGGAGGGGTATTCCAGTGATCATAGGAGAGTGGTGTCCTATTCCATTCCACATGTGAGTTTGATGATCTCAGTGTCATAGTGTAGTTGCAAGCATGAGATTGGCATCACTGCCATTCTCCGCTAGTTGTAATCTAGACAAACTGAACATATAGATTGACATTCCACTACATTGAAGGATGCACATTACCACTAGCGGAGAATGGCAAAAGTGCCAATGCACATGTGAGTTTAGGATTCCTTGTGCATGTTTTCAGGTCATGGTATGAGATTGGCACCACTGCCATTCTCCACTGTGGCATTCTCCATAGAGATTGGCACAAATCCATATGATCTCTGCACAGCGGAGAGAGTGATCACTACATAGAAGGATGAACATTAACACTAGGGGAGAATGGCAGTAGGATAATGGCAAAAGTGCCAATGCACATGTGAGTTTAGGATTCCTTGTGCATGTTTTCAGGTCATGGTATGAGATTGGCACCACTGCCATTCTCCACTGGTGGCATTCTCCACAGAGATTGGCACAATTACATATGATCTCTGCACATGTGAGTTTAGGCTTCTCAATGACATTTCTTAGGGCCTAATAAGAGATTGGAACCACTGCCATTCTTCACTTGTACAAATGTTTACCCTACTATACTAGGAGGGGTATTCCAGTGATCATAGGAGAGTGGTGTCCGATTCCAATCCACATGTAAGTCATGATGAACTCAGAGATTGACACAATTCCATATGATCTCTACACAGCGGAGACAGTGATCTCTACATAGAAGAATGCACATGTGAGTTTAGGATTCCTTGTGCATGTTTGCAGGTCATGGTATGAGATTGGAACCAGTACCATTCTCCACTGTTGGCATTCTCCATAGAGATTAACACAATTCCATATGATCTCTACACAGCGGAGATAGTGACCACCACATAGAAGAATGCACATGTGAGTTTAGGCTTCTCAATGCCATTTATTAGGGCCTAACAAGAGATTGGCACCACTGCCATTCTCCACTTGTACAAATGTCTACCCTACTATTCTAGGAGGGGCATTCCAGTGATCATAGGAGAGTGGTGTCCTATTCCATTCCACATGTGAGTGATGATGATCTCAGAGATTGACACAATTCCATTTGATCTCTAAATAGTGGAGACAGTCATCACTCCATAGAAGAATGCACATGTGAGTTTAGGATTCCTTGTGCATGTTTTCAGGTCATGGTATGAGATTGGCACCACTGCCATTCTCCACTGGTGGCATTCCCCACAGAGATTGGCACAATTCCATATGATTTCTGCACATGTGAGTTCAGGCTTCTCAATGCCATTTCTTAGGGTCTAATAAGAGATTGGCACCAGTGCCATTCTCCACTTGTACAAATGTTTACCCTACTATTCTAGGGGGGTATTCCAGTGATCACAGGAGAGTGGTTTCCTATTCCATTCCACATGTGAGTTTGATGATCTCAGTGTCATCATGTAGTTGCAAGCATGAGATTGGCACCACTGCCATTCTCTGCTAGTTGTAGTCTAGACAGACTGAACCTATAGATTGACATTCCACTAATTTTATTGGTTGCAGTAGGATAATGGCAAAAGTGCCAATGCAGATGTGAGTTTAGGATTCCTTGTGCATGTTTTTAGGTCATGGTATGAGATTGGCACCACTGCCATTCTCAATTGGTGGCATTCTCCAAAGAGATTGACACAATTCCATATGATCTCTACACAGCGGAGACAGTGATGACTACATAGAAGGATGCACATGTGATTTTAGGCTTCTCAATGCCACCATGAGTTTGGCATCACTGCCATTTTCCACTAGTGGTTGTCTAGACAAACTAAACCTTTAGATTGACATACCACCACATAGAAGAATGAGCGGAGAATGGCAGTAGGATAATGGCAAAAGTGCCAATGCACATGTGAGATTGGCACTACTGCCATTCTCCACTGGTGGCATTCTCCACATAGATTGACACAATTCCATGTGATCTCTGCACATGTGAATTTAGGCTTCTCAATGCCATTTCTTGGGGCCTAATAAGAGACTGGCACCACTCCCATTCTCCACTTGTACAAATGTTTACCCTACTATTCTAGGAGGGGTATTCCAGTGATCATAGGAGAGTGGTGTCATAGTGTAGTTGCAAGCATGAGATTGGCATCACTGCCAGTCTCTGCTAGTGGTAATCTAGACAAACTGAACCTATAGATTGACATTCCACTACATTGAAGGATGCACATTACCACTAGCGGAGAATGGTAGTAGGGTAATGGCAAAAGTGCCAATGCACATGTGAGTTTAGGATTCCTTGTGCATGTTTTTAGGTCATGGTATGAGATTGGCACCACTGCCATTCTCCACTGGTGGCATTCTCCACAGAGATTGGCACAAATCCAGATGATCTCTACACAACGGAGAGAGTGATCACTACATAGAAGGATGCACATTACCACTAGCGGAGAATGGCAGTAGGATAATGGCAAAAGTGCCAATGCACATGTGAGTATAGGATTCCTTGTGCATGTTTGCAGGTCATGGTATGAGATTGGCACCACTGCCATTCTCCACTGGTGGCATTCTCCACAGAGATTGGCACAATTCCATATGATCTCTGCACAGCGGAGTGAGTGATCATTACATAGAAGAATGCACATTACCACTAGTGGAGAATGGCAATAGGATAATGGCAAAAGTGCCAATGCACATGTGAGTTTAGGATTCCTTGTGCATGTTTTCAGGTCATGGTATGAGATTGGCACCACTACCATTCTCTACTGGTGGCATTCTCCACAGAGATTGGCACAATTCCATATGATCTCTGCACATGTGAGTTTGATGGTCTCAGTGTCATTATGCATTTGCCAGCATGAGATTGGCATCACTGCCATTCTCCACTAGTGGTAATCTAGACAAACTAAACCTGTAGGTTGACATTCCACTATATTTATTGGCTCTAGTAGGATTATTTATTGGCTGTAGTGTGAGTTTGATGATCTCATTGTCATTATGTAGTTGCCAGCATGAGATTGGCATCACTGCCATTCTCCATTAGTGGTAGTGCCAATGCACATGTGAGGTTAGGATTCCTTGTGCATGTGAGTTTAGGCTTCTCAATGACATTTCTTAGGGCCTAATAAGAGATTGGCACCACTATTCTAGGAGGAGTATTCCATTGTGAATCCAAAATTTTGAATTAGGACATTCCATTGGGAGAATGGCATTCTCCATTTTCCATGGGAGAATGGCACTAGTACCAATTTTGAATTAGGACATTCCATTGTGAATCCAAAATTTTGAATTAGGACATTCCATTGGGAGAATGGCACTAGTGCCATTCTCCATTTTCTAATGGGAGAATGGCACTAGTGCCATTCTCCATTTTCCAATTGGAGAATGGAACTAGTGCCATTTTCCATTTTCCTATTACAAAGCTAAAAACTTAGGACATTCCACCGGGAGAATGGCACTAGTGCCATTCTCCATTTTCCTATTCTCCAGTGCCATTCTCCCATTGCAATGTCCTAATATAAATTTCGGTTTTGAAATACAATTTCAAACAGAATAATTTGAATTTGAATTTAAATTTAATATTGGAGAGAATGGCATATGTGCCACTCTATATATCCAAATTCAAAAGGGAACTAGTGCCATTCTCCATTTTCCTATTCCTAGTGCCATTCTCCATTTTCCTATTACAATGGAGAATGGCACTAAACCTATAGATTGATACTCCACTAATTCCAATGGGAGAATGGCATTGGTGCCTTCTACCTTTGTGAAGCCAAAATTTTGTATTAGGACATTCCATTGGGAGAATGGCACTGGTGCCATTCTCCATTTTCCAATGGGAGAATGGCACTAGTGCCATTCTCCATTTTCCAATTGGAGAATGGCACTATTGCCAGTCTCCATTTTCCTATTACAAAGCTAAAAACTTAGGACATTCCATTGGGAGAATGGCACTAGTGCCATTCTCCATTTTCCTATTCTCCAGTGCCATTCTCCCATTGCAATGTCCTAATATAAATTTCGGTTTTGAAATACAATTTCAAACAGATTTGAATTTAAATTTAATATTGGAGAGAATGGCACTGGTGCCACTCTCACGGACTTCTTATGAGGTCTTGGAGAATGGCACTGGTGCCATTCTCCATTTAAAATTAGAAATTCAATCTCTAAATTTGCCATTCAATCATGAAAATCAAAATTGAGATTGAAGTTTAACTTGAAATCAAAATTTAAAAACTAGAATTTAGGTTTTGAAATACAATTTCAAAAGAATAATTTCAATTTGAAATACAAATTGAAATTAAAATTATCAATATGAATTTGAATTTAAATTTAATATTGGAGAGAATGGCATAAGTGCCACTCTATATATCCAAAATTCAAAAGGGCACAATGGCGGGAAGACCTATATTTCAAAATTTCAATTATTTAGTAGTTTCAAATCAAGACCTTTTCTCTCATTTCAATTGATGCCTTTCCCTCATTCACTTTCTATTCATTCCAAAGCAGATTGGAGAGGAGTCTCAGAGTTTGAGAGTTTTACTCACCACAGCTCACACGGAGATTCTTGAGGCAAGGCTGAACTCCACTGGAGCTGCGAAGTTGATGGAGCTGGAAGCAAACAACACAACTGACGCTCAATCAGTTCGGTAGCTTCCTCTCTAATTCACGGATTTTTTGCTTTGAATTCGCCATAGCCAATTCCTATATTTTATTAAGCTTTCCATTGTTAAATTCGAGCAAAGCGTACGTACGAAAGCTTACGAAAGTTAAAGTTTTGAAAGCTTTTGTTAATCATCTCAGATAGCTTAAGTTTTGAAAGCTTACCGTACGTTTAGATCTTTGGAAGTGCGAATCCCTTCATTCTTTGGAAAAGCGAATCCTTCATGCTTACATTCTTTGGAAAAGCGAATCCTTCAGAGATTTTTGGAAGTGCGAAATCCTTCGAAAAGCAAAGAGAGTGAATAACAGCGAGCCGTGCTTCGTTGGAAGAGAATCCCTTCAATCGTTGGAAAGGCAAAGAGTAGAGAGGCTTGCTAAAGAGTGAGTAGGTGAACGATAGGCAGCGAGTCGAGCGGCGAGCATAGGAGAGATAGGAATTTGAGTAGAACGACGATAGGCTGGGAGTGATGAGCGATAGGATTTTGAGAGATGAGAGTGGGTTTTAGTAGATTAGGATAAGAGTATCTTCTAAAGCTAGAGGCGAGCGGACGAAGGCAAGAAGAAAAGAGAGGACGAGTCGAGCGGACGAAGCTAGAGATGAAAGAAAAGAGATGGCGAGTCGAGCGGCGAGCAGTAAGAAGAAAGCGAGGGCGGCCAGCAGAAAAGGCAAAAACAAAGCTAAAGTTAGGAATTCGGAAAAGCGAAAGTACAAACGAGATAACGATGGACTCGAAAGCAATAACGATGGACTCGAAAGCAGTGCAGCATGCGAGGCAATCAACCTAGGGCAACGAGATGAAGGTACTAGGGTTTTTTAAATTTTTACCTTCATTAGATTAACCTTTTGCATTTAGTTTAAAAAAACGTTTAATAAACCACACAAGGCTCTAGAAGCCTCTTGTAATAGGCTTTACAAGAACCACACAAGGCTTTAGAAGCCTCTTGTAATAGGCTTTACAAGAACTACAGTCTTTTCAAGAGCATAAGAATATTAATTGTGGCTTTAATGAATGCTTAGTTAAAAGAAAGTGTTAATAAATTGTATGTAACCTATCTACTAAAAAAGTAGACGAAGATGGAGAGTATCAGCATTTGATTGTGCCAACCAAAAATCTATTTTTGGTCAATGCCATCCCATTCTGCAAGATATTATAGGGAATGAAAACCTTACATATAAATTCTTTACGAATTATGTTAATTTAGAGAATGGAAACATACACACACACACCATCGACACGGACGTGCATGGATGCACACATGTAAACATATATACACACCCAAGCACACACACACACACCTATGTGCATGTGCGTGGAACACACACACGCACACGCGGGCATGCACATGCTCACACACGCATGCAGAGAGGGGGGGGAGAGAGAGAGAGAGAGAGAGAGAGAGAGAGAGAGAGAGGTTCTTAGCAAATGGTTGCTTTTACTTCAGATGACATTCTTACTTACTCTACCAGACCCCGAATGAGCACCCCGAATGAGCAATGGGAAGTAGAATAAAGAGAGATATTCCATTTGTACTAGGATGAAGCATCTTCCTATACCAATGTGAGGAGATCTTACCATATGTACCACTACTTGGCTTAATGGGATTTAGCCTCTAGTAGACTTTGTTCTCATGTCTAAGTCAAATTGGTATGCCTTATGGAGATTAGCAGGGTCCAATCAGGCACTCTGTGGATAAAACAATTCTCATTAATGATAAAAGAATCTCCCAATCGCCATCAAAATCAAGAAACATAACAATATTACAACTTCATGTTCCGAGATTGAGACGCTAGAACACAACCTCCATTTGTGTCTTTAGTGCAGATGTGGGGAGGTACTCTTGCATTGGGAGGTGCGAGATCCAAGAAAAAAGTTCTCATTGGAGTTTAGAATGCAAGTTTCAAGAGCAACACATAAAAATATAGTCAATGTTGTCTAGACATACTCATAGTGATGTAGAAGTCGTAGACTTTGTGCAAATTCACAAACCTCTGCCTCTCTCTCTCTCTCATAGACGGGAATTCCACACACAAATCCTATCAAACATAAATTTCACACACAAATCAATTATTTTTCATCTACTCCTATATTAACTTCATAACTAAAAGTTAGGAATACTCCACATTAAAAATGGAGAATACATAATTAATAAAATACAAATATAGTAAACACACAAAAAACATACAGAATATATATATTATCATATTTAAATATAATCAAATATATCAATGAAATTGATGTATATTTCATCAAAGAGTGAATTCAATTGCAAATCACTTATTGGGACGAGTTTCATTGATAGATGGTGCCCATCAGCAAGACAAGAATGACTAGATTATAGTTCCCCATTGCCCATTGCCCAAGCTCCCCTCCCCCCCTTCCCCTCCCCCCCCCACCCCCCCTTCCCCATTGGGAGAATGGCACTAGTGCCATTCTCCATTTTCCTATTACAAAGCCAAAAAATTAGGTCATTACATTGGGACATTCCATTGGGAGAATGGCACTAGTGCCATTCTCCATTTTCCTATTCCTAGTGCCATTCTCCATTTTCTGATTACAATGGAGAATGGCACTAAACCTATAGATTGACATTCCAATGGTGGAATGGCATTGGTGCCCTTCTACCTTTTGTGAAGCCAAAATTTGTCATTAGGACATTCCATTGGGAGAATGGCACTAGTGCCATTCTCCATTTTCCAATGGGAGAATGGCACTAGTGCCAGTCTCCATTTTCCTATTACAAAGCCAAAAAATTAGGACATTCCATTGGGAGAATGGCACTAGTGCCATTCTCCATTTTCCAATGGGAGAATGGCACTAGTGCCAGTCTCCATTTTCCTATTACAAAGCCAGGAAATTAGGACATTCCATTGGAAGAATGGCACTAGTGCCATTCTCCATTTTCATATTACAATGGAGAATGGCACTAAACCTATAGATTGACATTCCAATAATTCCAATGGTGGAATGGCATTGGTGCCCTTCTACCTTCTGTGAAGCCAAAATTTTGAATTAGGACATTCCATTGGGAGAATGGCACTAGTGCCATTCTCCATTTTCCAATGGGAGAATGGCACTAGTGCCAGTCTCCATTTTCCTATTACAAAGCCAGAAAATTAGGACATTCCATTGGGACATTCCATTGGGAGAATGGCACTAGTGCCATTCTCCATTTTCCAACGGGAGAATGGCACTAGTGCCATTCTCCATTTTCCTAGTGCCATTCTCCATTTTCCTATTACAAAGCCAAAATGTTAGGACATTCCATTGGGACATTCCATTGGGAGAATGGCACTAAACCTATGGATTGACATTCCAATAATTCCAATGGTGGAATGGCATTGGTGCCCTTCTACCTTCTGTGAAGCCAAAATTTTGAATTAGGACATTCCATTGGGAGAATGGCACTAGTGCCATTCTCCATTTTCCAATGGGAGAATGGCACTAGTGCCAGTCTCCATTTTCCTATTACAAAGCCAAAAAATTAGGACATTCCATTGGGATAATGGCACTAGTGCCATTCTCTATTTTCCAATGGGAGAATGGCACTAGTGCCATTCTCCATTTTCCTATTACAAAGCCAAAATGTTAGGACATTCTATTGGGACATTCCATTGGGAGAATGGCACTAGTGCCATTCTCCATTTTCCTATTCTCCAGTGCCATTCTTCCATTGCCAAATTCACATGGAGAATGGCACTGGTGCCATTCTCCCCCCGCTACAAGGACAACTTTGTTGGTCTTATGAAATCCTTTGGTTGTAGTTTGTTCATAATCAATTTCCTGTCATCGCAATGAGAGGGGATGGCTACTATCAGATGCATGAATCAGGTCATGACGATGGTGAAAATAATTCATGCTTTAGAAAAAGTTTTATCAAATTGCTAAAATTTTTAGGGAAATAATTCATGCTTTCATGAAAATTTTGTATAGACTCATTCATGCTTTATAAAGATTTGCACCAATGCCATTCTTCCCATCTAGAAGGACATGTTTGATGGTCTTATGACATCGGCTACTCCAACGGCGAGCCGCAAAGGTTGCCTTTACTACAACGCACACAGCTAGGTCTCCCTCGAGTGATTCGTCTTGCTCCAAGCTCACGGGCTCCGTCGCCAACTCCTCTCACTACGAACAGCTCCGCCAAGCAACGTCCGCCTCCAGCAGCTCTCTTCTACAAAGTCTTGTTGCGATCCAAGCGCGCCTCCAACAAGCCAACCGACTGCTTCAACGCCTCCAGCCCATTGACGAAAATCCGCAAGGAGACGGAATCTCCAAGATTCCGTCAGAATCTTTCAAAGATTTCGGTCTCCCTCCTTGCGACACGTGGTAGCCCACACTCAACCCAACCTTATCCTCAGGGTCACCACTCACCCCAGAAGTGGTCTGCAGGTTGACACGTGGAACTCTATCCTCCACGTGGCATCCAATCTGCCACATCATCACCTTATCCTTGTGCCACGTGGCAACATCATCTTATCTGCCACGTCATCACTGCCATGTCATCATTGCCACATCAGCACTACCACATCAACACTACCACGTCATCAGGCCACGTCATCAAGCCATGTCATCAGTGCCACATCACCCTACTGACATCATCTGTGCCACCTCAGCACTGCCACCTCAACAGTCCAGTCAGCACTGGCACAGTCCCTTGCCAGGCACACTGTGCACACTCCTGCCACCTCAGCATAGAGCTTCACTGGCACACCTCTTGCTAAGCACAGTGCCACATCATCACTGCATGTGACTCACAGTGACACATCATCATTGAGCACCATTTGCACTCCTTTTGCCCCTCCACCTAGATCAAGTCATATCTCTTGATCCAGGAAGAATTTGAGGGTGCTCCAAAAAGGAAAGTCGATCCATTTTTTGTGCTCTACGCGCTCGTTACATCACGCGCACATTTTGGTGCAAGTTACACTCACATTTGTGCCTCGCCGGCAAAACCACTTCCTTCACGCACATTTGCCTCTACATCGACGCATCTGGCCCAGCACTTAAAAAGAACAAAGGAAAAGGAATTATTTGCTGCTCTTTCATCGATCGACGGTTGGTTTAGATCTAGATCAAAGTAGACTAGATCGCCATAGAGGGGACGCTTTGAATTCCCCAAGTTGCCAATCTAAGCCATGCCCGAAATTCCCGACTAGTACCTACTCGGAGTCAGTCCATACGCTCACATCCGATTTCACATCATTACATTACCTGAAACCTTACGTTCATCAGTTCAGTGAGCAGACTTCAGAGTTCAGAGGCATTGCAGATTGATTCACACACACATGCCACCATTGTGGGCAGATAGCACTTGATTTCACACATACATGCCACCATTGTAAAGCCTATTTGGCTATCTCACGGCATCGTGCACATCATTTTTCAGCCTTGTAAAGCCTCTTGGCTATTCCCGGCATCATTGCCACAAGCCTTGTAACACAGATCAGATCTTATATACAGCGGTTCTATCTTCATCGACGGTACAGAGATTTCACTTGGCATCTTCATTGTATTTGCAGTTGATTCATACAGAGTTTTTAAGGACACTTTTGAGTACATTGTTTGCACCATGTCAACTAGCAACCTCAATCTGGAGGCATCTGCTAAGTTAGACAACTCCAATTACGGTACATGGAAATACCGAATGGAGACCATTCTTGTGCTTCAGGACAAATGGGAGTATGTCGATGGATCTATACCTAGACCATTGGCCGATCTAGCCACCAGTAGCTCTACTCCATCTGTTGTCACAACACCAGCAACGGGATCTACATCGAGATCTACATCTACACAAACAGTTTCCGCACCAGTAGCAGATCCTGCCATTGCCCGAGCTCAAGCAGAATGGGATAAGAAAGACAAGTATGCCTATCACTTGATCAAGCAGAATGTGCAAGATGTCATGCTAGGACAGCTCAACACAGTCAAGACATCAAAAGAAGCATGGGATATGTTCGCAGCTCTCTACGAGTCCAAGAACACATCTAGGATTCTCACCCTGAGAAACCAGATCAACCAGAGTTTCCGCAACAGCAGTGAAACTGGTCATGCTTATGTACTCCGCATCAAAGACTACAACAATCAACTTGCAGCAGCAGGAGAGACTATGAATCCCGCAGAAATGGTTCAAGTAATCCTGAATGGACTAGGAGAAGGATATGAGAATCTAGTCCAGAGTATTGCCATCCAATGGCAAATTCCAACACTGGAAGAACTTCAGTCAGTTCTACTTGGTGAAGAACTCAGGACTCAGGCCATTCAAGCACGTAAAGGTCATTCTAATGATCAGGCATTCACAGCTTCAGATAGAAGCAGAGGCAAAGGCAAAAACAGAGGTAGATCATATCAGAAAAGTGGTCATCATCAACAAAATCAAAGTCAGAATCAGCATCAGCATCAACATCATCCTCAGCAACATCAAAATCAGCAAAGAGGAAATCATTCCAATCAAGGAAGATTCCAAGGACGAGGGAATGCATCCACCAATGTGTCAAACATTCAATGCAACTATTGTCACAAGTTTGGACACTATGAAAGAGATTGCCGCAAGAAGCAGTATGACCAAGGCGATCAATCCAGCAGTAATCGAGGGAATTCCCGAGGAAGAACAAATCATCGTGGTGGACATTCTAGTCACAGTCATTTTGCAAATGAACATGGAAATATGTTTCTTGCAAGTGAGGAATTGCATCAGATTGATACAATGCACCTAGACACTGATTTCAATCCTAAAGAGGATTTCAGCTATCAAGTCGACCAAGTGGAACAGGATCCTTGGTACATCGACAACGGTGCATCATCTCATATGACAAATCATCAGAAATGGTTCACAGAAATGAAGCCATTAGAAGGTCAAAAGAATGTCATCTACACAACAGACAATACACCGAATCTGGTTCAAGGGACAGGTGTTATCCCTATGAACAATTTCACTGGTACAAAAGGATTGGTCAAAGATGTGCTCTATGTTCCGAAGCTCAGCAAGAACCTTTTATCAGTAGGTCAAATGACGGAACACAACTACAAAGTCATCTTCGACGGTGATGAATGCACTATACAAATCCAAAAGAGGTCAGCTAGTAGCAAAAGGTGTCAAGGAAGGACGCTTATACAGGATGCTAGCTACAGTACCAAATAAGCATGCCATGTCAGCTCAAATGCAACAGATGCCACTATCTACAAAATGGCACAAGAGATATGGTCATGTCAACTTCAAGTACTTGTTAGATCTCCGGAATCACAATATGGCAATTGGGATTCCGAAGCTACAATTTCTTGGAAAAGTTTGTGAAGCATGCTGCTTCAGCAAACAAAAGCGAACCAACTTTGTCAGAAGTACCTCTCGTACACGAGGTATTCTTGATTTGATTCATACAGATGTATGGGGTTATGCCCAGACCCGCAGCATCAATGGTTCACTTTATTACTTGACCTTCATCGACGACTACAGTAGATATTGTTGGGTCTACTTCCTGAAAGAGAAATCTGAAGTGTTTGCCAGATTTCAAGAATTCAAAGCCATGGTAGAAAACCAAACAGGCAGAAAGATCAAGGTCATGAGATCAGACAGAGGAGGTGAATACATGTCTTCAGCATTCATGAACTTCTGCAAAACTCACGGTATTCAAAGACAATTCACATGTGCAGATACTCCTCAGCAAAATGCACGAGCTAAAAGGAAGAATGGGATTTTAGCAGACAGTGCTAGAGCAATGCTTAGTGAAAAGCATCTTCCGAATCAGTATTGGGCAGAAGCAATAGCTACAGCTAACTACTTACTTAATCGGCTTCCTACCGAACCGATACAAGGTATGACTCCTTATGAAGCATTCACTGGACACAAGCCACGCATTGGGCATCTCCGCATATTTGGTTGCATAGCATATGCCCACATACATGATGATCATCACAGAAAATTGGATGCGAAGTCACACAAATGCATCATGGTTGGCTACAGTGAAGAAAGCAAAGCATACAAATTGTATGATCCCATCAACCGCAAAGTCATTATCTCCAGAGATGTAATCTTCGATGAGGAATCAGAATGGAAAACCTCACCTACACAGGAGATAGAAGCATCGACTTCACAGTCATCTATAGAACAGGTTGATGAAGAAGAGCAAGAATTGCCAGCAACACCCCAAGCAGTGCCACAGCAGCTCAGACGGTCTACTAGGGAAAGCAGACCACCAACCAAATTGACATATGCTCAGAAAGGCAAAGCAATTCAGGTGGAAACCACCAACTATGCTCTTATGACTACCATCATGGCTACAGAAGAGCCAGTGTACTTCGAAGACGCAGTAGATAAGCCAGAATGGCACACTGCTATGAATGAAGAAATGGATGCTTTGTATAAAAATAACACTTGGGAATTATGCGACCTTCCACCAGGAAAGAAGGCCATAGCCAACAAATGGGTATACAAAGTGAAGTACAATCCAGATGGCAGTATTCAGAGATACAAAGCCAGATTAGTTGCAAAAGGATTTGCACAACAATATGGCCAAGATTATGATGAGACTTATGCTCCAGTAGCAAAGATGGATTCCATACGGTTCTTGATATCACTAGCGACACTCAGTAAATGGAATGTGTATCATCTCGATGTCAAGAATGCATTTCTCAATGGTTATCTAGACGAGGAAGTCTACATGCAACAACCAGCCGGTTATGTTGAACCAAGAAAGGAGAACAAGGTTTGCCATCTCAAGAAAAGTCTCTATGGCTTAAAGCAAGCACCCAGAAGTTGGTACAGCCGAATTGACAAGTATTTTGCTGATCTGGGATACATGAAGTCCAATGCAGATCATACTCTCTACTACAAAGTTCAAGGGGAAGATATTACTATTGCACTTTTGTACGTAGATGATCTGATTGTGACAGGAAGCAAGGATAGCTTCATCAGAAAATTAAAACAAGACTTATCTGCAGAGTTCGACATGAAAGATCTTGGACTTATGCACTATTGTCTTGGAATTGAGTTCTGGAGAGATTCAGATAGCACATTCATGAGTCAGCTCAAATATGTTGACAGTCTCCTGAAGAAGTTTCATATGGCAGATTGCAAGATTGCAGCCACTCCCATGGAACAGAGTTTGAAACTTACTAAAGATTCATAAAAGCCTACAGTCAATGACAGATACTACAGGCAACTCATTGGATCTCTTATATTTCTGACAATCACACGGCCAAATATTTGTTATGCAGTAAGCTCACTAGCACAGTTTATGGCAAATCCAAAACAGTCTCACTGGAATGCAGCCAAAAGAGTCTTGAGATACATCAGAGGTACAAGACAATTTGGGATAGAATACAGAGGAAGTCATCCACGGTTGCATGGATACTATGACAGTGACTATGCTGGAGATCATGAGACCAGGAGATCGACACAGGGATATGCATTTTTCCTTGGTCAAGGTGCTATATCATGGTTGTCAAACAAACAGCCAACTGTTTCTTTGTCTTCGACTGAAGCAGAATATAGAGCACTCACTACAGGTGCATGTGAGGCTATATGGCTCAAAAGACTATTGTCAGAAACAAATTACTTTGATGAGTCAAAGCCAACAACAATATACTGTGATAATCAATCGGCTCAAGCATTGGCCAAAAATCTAGTATATCACTCCAGGACAAAGCACATTGATGTCAGAGAGCACTTCATCAGAGAAAGAGTGTTACTTGGTGACATCACACTGCAGCATTGTGATAGCAAAGAAAATGTTGCAAACATCTTTACCAAACCACTCGGTAAAGAGCTATTCGAGAAACACCGACTAGCTCTTGGTTTGATGCAGAGGAAGGACATTCCCATTAAAGGGGTGTGATGGAATGTAATTCTCAGTCCTTCTTCGATTCCCCAGAATCATCATCTTGAGGTAAGGCCTACTTCATGATGTTGATCTTGAGGGAAGGTGTTGAGAGTTCATGCTCAACATCATGTGATCATGTGTGCATAGCACCATCACGTGATCATATGTGCATAGCACTAACCTTATAGAGTGCTATAAAGGAAAGGGTTAGATCCCCTAACCCTAACCCTAAAAGGGTTTGTATATATTCTATTTTTTCAACTAATTCTAGTGTACAGTTAGTCATTTGTGGTGTGCTCTCTAGCTATGCCCTCTCTCCTCATCTCCACTCTTCTCCTCTCCCCTCTTCATATTTTGTCAAGCCACCATTCCAAAAGTTGCCAGAGAACTTGCTACTCCAACTAGATAATTATGGGTCTGAGAACAAAAATAGATACTTGTTTGCATACCTTTCTCTTCTTGTAGCAAGGGGCATTTTCAAGACAGTTCAATTGGGCTTTTTGATGGTAGGGCACACACATGAGGACATTGATGCAATGTTCAACAGGTTTTTTGAGAACTTGCGGGTGGGACAAACATTCACTTTCCCGCATCTGATGGATACATTTAAAAAATGTACATCATCTTCACCGGCACCATTTGTTCTTACATGGGTTCCTAACTTCAAGGATTATGTAGATGGCTACCTATGTGATGGGCAAGAAATGCTAGTTGGACATGCAAAACCATTACAATTTCAATTTTACATGCAAGGTAACATACCAATGATGTAGTACAAGGTGCATCCAAAATCACCAAATTGGATGCCCATTGAAGGGGGAATCGAGCTATGGAAGAAAGATAGTGAGGGTCGATCATTGTTGCCAACAGGTTGTCCGGATATACTGCCAATGGCTGCATTTGTGAGAGATCACTTGCAAGTAATATCAGGGATAAAGGATTACATTAAGTTTTGGGAGAAATGTGCAAGTGGAAAGAATGCATCCTATGAGTCCTACATTAGGCCAGTGATAGACTATTGGAAAACCATGATCGGTGAGCTCGAACAGGAAAACATCTCAGAGATAGGAGTGTACAGAGAATTTTGGCCAAGAACACAATCTCCTGATGAGGAGGATGATATAGATGCTTGCATTAATGATTTCCAAGGCTATGAGGAATGGAATGATCACTATTGTGGGCCTCTAAAAGGTAAGCCGAGGGAAGAGTTTAGACCAATGGTGGATGTTAAGCAAGGTGACTTCGTCTTGGTGAGGCCATCAGATCCTATATACCCCATATGGCTTGGGGTTGCCATATCAAGTGCCGAGATGGATGCTGCTTCTCCTAATTTCAAGAAATTATTAATTCAGTATTGGGCACCATCAGTTAAGAGAAAGGGGCTCAGTGATGCAGATGCCTATGTTGATTGCTGGAACAAGTATTGGGCAGAGAATAGGTTGGATCCACAGGTATGGGAGTGTATTGATGCAATTGTCTGGTCATGGACATCAAAATCCATAAATAGACCCAAGAAGATCAAGATTCCACAGAGCGTATGTATCAAAGCACAGGAGAGCTTGCTTGGTATCAGAGCATAGAAAATGGTGTCGATTTTCTCCCTCTTAATCTCCCAAACTTCCATTGTAAGGTGTGTTCTCATGTGATGTTTCTCAATTGTTGTTATCTTGTCAATGGGTATTTGCATATTATTAATATGACAATTTTCAAAAGCTGACCTTCACCAACAACTGCTTTGTTTCTAGTGAAACTCACTATGCATGGTGTTTGTTAACACCACCAACTGGTGTTTATTAACACCTCAAGTAAAATATACATGTTGTCCCTAGGCGATGTTTATTAACACCACCAAATACATGATTTTCAAACTCTGCCATAAATGCTTTGTTCCGATTTTTATACGCAATGAACTGTTTCACAACCAATGAAGTTTTTCATAATCATTGGAATTCCAAATATTAGCTTATTCAATATTGGTAAAATTCCCACAATCAATGGAAATTTTCCCAAATTTAATGAAGCCTTTCCCAATTTTAATGAAATCCACCCAATTTCGAAATTCCCAAAATGCAACTTTCGTCCCACTTTATCTAATACATTGTTATTGGGTCGCCAGTGGAAGATGATGATCTAGTTTCTATGACCTTGAATGGTCTAGGAAAGGATTATGCATAGTTCCGGACATCATTGCCGTCTGTGAAAAATTTCCTAATTTTGAAGAGTTGTTTGCTCTTCTAATTTCTGAAGAGCAGAGAAATGGGGGTGCATATTCTTCAGGAGGAACTTCAAAAGAAACTGTCTTCTACTCAAATGCTGGAAGAGGTAGAGGCAGAGGTAGAGGAGGCCGATCTACAGGCCATGGTAGAAATCAGAATATGCAGCAAAGTCAAGAAAACCAGTACTTTGGAGGAGGACGTGGTGACTCTAGAGGCAGGGGGAGCCAAAGAGACCATGGTGGATGGCAGAGAGGCCAAAATGCAAACAACAATGTTGAATGCTACTACTATGGTAAAATGGGTCATATGGCTAAGGACTGCTACAAAAAGCAGAATGACATTATGAATGGAAAATTGCAGCAAGGCAATTATGCATCTTCCAGTAGACAGGGTGATGACAGAAATGAGCATCTATTTATGGTGCAGCACATGATCAATTCTGTGACAAGTGCAGAAGAACGAAATGATGTGTGGTATGTTGACTCAGGTGTGTCAAACCACATGACAGGTCATGCAGATGGATGCAGGATGCAAGGAAAATGGAAAAACCAGGATTTGTGGAGACTGGTGATGATACTGCACATCCTATTGTGCAGATTGGTAAAATTCCTTTGTCTATGTAGGATGGGAAAAAGAAATACGTGTCTGATGTATTTCATGTCCCGAACATCACCAAGAACCTGGTTTCTATTGGTCAAATGGTTGAGCAGGGCTTGCAGGTCAGATTTAATCCTCATGGATGCTTTGTTGAGGATATGAAAAATAACGGTCGCTTGATAGCAAAAGGAAAGAAGAAAGGCAGGATGTTTGTGTTGGATGCGGACATGCCTGAATTGAGTGTAGCAATGTTTGCACATGGGACCGGTGTAGTTGCAGATATTGATATCTGGCATAAACGCATTGGTCATGTTAATATACAGTGACTTAAATCAATGCAAGCCCAAAATATTGTTGCAGGATTGCCTAAATTCAAGGTTGCAGAAATGCATAAGGTTTGTGAAGCCTGTCAATTTGGAAAACAGGCAAGGAAACCATTTCCTAGGCATGTTCAAGAGAGTAAAAAGCCATTGGAATTAATCCACTCTGATGTGTGGACTACTAAAGCTGCATCTTTTGGAGGCTGTCACTATTTTGTCACTTTTATTGATGACTTCAGCAGAAAAGTTTGGGTGTATTTTATGAAAAAGAAAAATGAAGTGTTTGGGCACTTCAAAGCTTTTAAAGCTATGGTTGAAAAAGAAACAGGCCTGCAAATAAAATGCCTAAGGTTAGATGGAGGGGGGGAGTACCTCTCAAATGAGTTTGCAAGGTTCCTATAGGAGTATGGCATAAAGCAGCAATATTCATGCAGTCATACCCCACAACAAAATGGACTTGCAGAAAGGAAAAACAAGCATATTGGAGAGGTATCTCGAGCCATGATAAATGAAAAAGATCTACCAGATGATTATTGGGCCGAAGCAGTTGATACAATAGTTTACATAATGAACAGGACTCCCACTACAGCAATACATGGCATGACGCCAGAGGAGATGTAAACTAGTAGGAAACTAGACATTTCTCATTTGAAAATTTTTTGTTGCATTGCATATGTTCTTGTGCCAGATGAGTTGAGGTCCAAGTTGTATCCAAAAGCTGAGAAGTGCGTCTTTATTGGTTATTCTCTGCAGCAAAAAGGGTATAGATGCTATAACGCTTCTACTCGTAAGTTTATAGTGGGTAGAGATGTTGTTTTTGATGAGTTGAGTAGCTGGTATAAACCAGTAAATGTGATGATTGATGTAGATGCACAAAATGGTAATGCTGCATAGAATTCATAGCAGCAATCACAAAATATCAGTGGACCTGTAGTGTCCTCTAGCAGTGGTTCACATACTTCTCCATGGACAGGCAGATTGAGATCAGGAGAATCTCCTCAAAGCAATGTAGATAGTGGTATGCAGGTATCACGAAAAGGAAAAGAGAAGGTAGATCAGCCCATGTTTGATGTGAATGCAGGTCATTCTTATGTGGATGGTGAATCCAGTGGCTCAGAACAGAGCATTAATGATGAGTTGGGTATTCCTTCTGTTGTTACACCTGGAGTAAGGAAGACCAGGGATGTTTTGAGATCACCTGGAAGTGAGCCTATTTTGCACAGGTCTACCAGAGCTAGGTATCCTATGGATAGGCTGAAATATGATGGATTTACAGCCATTCACTATGCCTATATGGTCAAAGTGATACAGGAACCAGAACCCACTTCTTTTGAGCAAGCCATGGGAAATGAAAAATGGGAGAAAGCCATGGATGAAGAAATGGATGCCTTGGAAGCAAATGCTACATGGGAATTGGTGCCCTTGCCTAAAGACAAGAATGCAATTGGCTGTAAGTGGGTTTATAAGATCAAGCATAATGTAGATGGTTCTGTGAACAGATTAGTTGTCAAGGGGTATGCACAGACATATGGCATTGATTATGAAGAAACATTCAGTCCGGTTGCAAGGATGGCAATTGTAAGAGTAGTCATTGCTATGGCTGCATCAAAGGGATGGTCTTTACATTAGATGGATGTAAAGAATGCCTTCTTGCATGGTGATTTGCAAGAAGAGGTCTTTATGGAGCAGCCACGAGGTTATGTTCATGCTATTCATCCTGAGTTTGTTTGCAGGTTGAAGAAAGCCTTGTATGGCTTGAAGCAAGCACCTAGAGCATGGTCTGACAAGATAGGACAGTATCTTGTCACTATTGGCTTTCAGATTTCCAAGGCCAATTTCTCACTCTATGTGAGAAAAACAGAGAAAGGTATTATGCTGCTTGTCATTTATGTTGATGATTTGATCATCACAAGTGATAGTGATGAAGATATCCTTCATGTGAAAATGCTATTGAAGCAGAAGTTTGAGATGAAGGATTTGGGAGAGCTGTGTTATTTCTTGGGCATTGAGGTGATTAGATCACCAAGTGGGATACAGCTGTTGCAGAGGCAGTATGGATTGGACATGCTATCCAAATATGGGATGACTGGCTATAAGCCTATTTCAGCTCCTTTGGAGCAGAATGTGAAGCTGAGCACAGATGCAGGTGAGCTTCTGGAAGACCCTACTATGTACAGACGCATAGTAGGAAGTTTGATTTATATGACTATTACCAGGCCAGATTTAAGCTATGCTGTTGGATTGGTAAGTCAGTTTATGCAGGCTCCAAGGAAACCGCATTTGGATGCGGCTAGATGCATACTCAGGTATGTGAAGTCCATATTGCAGTATGGACTATTTTATGAGGCTGGGGTTCAGATACAGTTGCATGGATACACTAATGCTGATTGGGCTAGTAGTACTTCTGATAGACGATCTACCAGTGGATATGTGTTCTCTTTTGGGAGTGCTGCAGTCACCTGGAGCAGCAAGAAACAACCTACAGTTGCCTTGTCGAGCACAGAGGCTGAGTACAGGGGTGCAGCAATGGCTGCATGTGAGGTAGCTTGGTTGCATAAGCTACTTTATGATATGCATCAGTCTACAGATGGGTCAGTTGTCATTTATTATGACAACATGAGTAGTATACACTTGGCAAATAACCCAGTCTATCATGCTAGAACAAAGCACATTGAGGTGCATTATCACTATGTGTGGGAGAAGGTTTTACTAGGTCTTATTGATCTAGTTTATGTCAGCACAGAGGATCAAGTAGCTGACATATTCACGAAGGCATTGGGCGTAGAGAAGCTGCGCAAGTTCAAAGACCTGCTTGGTGTGCAAGAATTGCGATTGAGCTCGAGGGGGAGTGTTAAGATATTGAGCTCCACTCGTGATATGCCAGGGTGACCGTTGTGCATTTATGTCACCGACTTGTTAGCTACAGATGCGGTTGGTACACCACCCATGAATAATAGCTGGATGACAGTTATCCTTATCTACTCTATTTTATGGCTCAGTTAGTATGCCACCTTAGCTAGTTGAGTTTGGTTTGAGACCCACATATAGGGTTCTTCTATTTTTTTGTACTAGAGTTCTTTTGGCTTTCACAACTAAGAAGAGGAAAACTGTTTTTAGCCTCCACCTGTGTGTGTATTCCCCCATTGTGTATGTGAGAAAGCCGCAAGTGAGACTCCTTCCCTCTCTCGCACTATCTTCACACCACTTGGATGCTAAGATTCGCAAGGGATGGGAAAGACACTTTGCTGAGGGGGATGTTGTGCTATGCTTTGATAACAGATTGGACCACCAAATGGATAAGAACTTTCTGCCACTATGGACCGGTCCATACAAAGTCATTAAGGAATGTAGCAATGGGTCTGTACAAGTTCAGGAGCTACACTCGAGCTGCATGAGCCATATGGCAGGAAGGTGATCAACAAGCATTATCTCAAGCCCTTCTTTGTGCGTGATGGACCCAGGCATGGAATGCTATGCATTCCCTGCCTGGGGGGGAAACTGTTATGGATAAATTTGTCTAAGGAAAAAGGCATTAATATGTGTGTGTTTGTATGTTGGCAATAGTATAATAAAATATGGTGTGTGCAGGGCCCAGGGTTGAGGTAGTAGGGCATGACCATGTGCCACCCTTCCATGTAAGAGGACGCATAAGGTGTGATCCATGGTAGTAATATTATAAAATGTAAGGTGGCATGGCTCCTCCATGTGCCACCCCTCCACCTAGGCTGCATTTAGTGAGATATGGCTCAAAGTCCATGGGAGAAGTAATATAAAATAGGTGGAGATGGATATTATATTGGGTTGTTCCCTCCATAAAGGATAGGCCCATGCGGGGGAGGTAAAGATAGTCCAAGGATGCAAGTTAAATAATGGGGAAAGTAGGATGAGGTGGCAAGATTCCTTGTGCCAACCCTCCACTTGTCCTCCTAGATGTTTGAATGTATTATAAAATTGGGAAGAGACCAAGGGAGTATCATAGATTAAGATATGGGAGTTGATATATGTGGAAAAATGTGGCCAAGCATTATCGCACACAATTGAGAGTGTGTAACTACCTAGCCCACATGGGAGACTTCCACACACACCATGCATGTGGGAGGATGCATTTATTGGGAGAGACCCTCTCTCTTGGCTATAAAAGGAGGGGGCTATTCCTTGATGAGACACGCTCATTCTTGTAAAGCTGCCTAGCTAGTACTTTGATTTCTCCCTTCCCTTCCTTTCAAAATAAAGCATGGTCCTCTTCCCTTGATGTCTCCATCTTTATATTCCTCCTCCCATCATGTACACACTTCTCTTCCCCCTCTCCCTTTCTCCTTGTGTCATAGTCTCCCTCTTCATTCCCTCCCCTTCTAATTCCTTTTCCCCTCCCATGATAACGTTTCACCCTCACGTTCTCCTTTCCTCTATGGCCCTCAAGCATCGCCATGCTTAGCCTCTAGCCTCTGGTCTTGATTGCTTTTCTGGCTAATAGTACAAAAGTTGAAGTATGGAACTATTATGGGAAGAATATTGGATAGGCAAGATAACATGGAATGTGTGTGCATGCATGCATATGCACACATGCACATACATATAGACACACCCAAAGGTGTTCACGTACACTTTGATTTGTATAAATTTGGATTTATAGATAAAATCAAGAAACTCGTCTTCATTCTTTTCCTATACTTTCATCGAGTTCATTTTTCTAATCTTGGATATACAAGTTCTTGAGACGCGGGTTTTTAATCTTGTGTTCATTTCGCTTTAAGTTTTGGATTCACTTCTTTTGGGTTTTTGGTTCACCTATTATGTATACAAATTTTGGTTCATTTTCATTGACTTTTGAGTTTACATATTTTAGGTACCAATTTTTGGGTTTATGCATTTTGGGTTTTACATAGGTATAGGTTTCAAATTTTGCATTCATTTGCTCCAAGTTTTAGGTTCAATTGGTATGGGTTTGGTTTTATCTAGTCTAGGCTATAGGCTTAGTTGTCCTAGGTTATTGGTTTAATTGTTATGGGTTTTGAGTTTAGTTGTTCCAAATTTTGCATTCATAGTTCACTTGTTCTTTGGGTTTGCTCAATCTAGGTCCAGATGCTCATCAATTCTAGGTTTAATTGTTTTGAGTTATGAGCTTAGGTCATCTTTGAATCTAGCTGTAAGTCATCTCTTTGGCTAGAACTCTCTCTATCTTCTAGTTAGGATCACTCTCTCAAACATTTGAAATGAGCCTCAGAATAAACCTTACAAAGAACTCTCAAGAAGACAAAAAATGAACTTTCTCACCCATTAACTTGAAGAACCAAAAAGAACTCTCTCAAGAATGATAGAAATCTCTCTCTCAACCAAACAAAAAAACTTACATGAAGAAGAAGACCTCTATGAATGGAAATCTCTCTTGAAGGAAACTCTCTTACAATAGCTCTCAAACTCACAAAGTGGACATGGAGGATGCCTCATATGCAGAGGGCTTATTGTGTTGACAACATGCAAGGGCTTTTGGAGCACCATAGGCTCTAATTCCATGTTAATGAAAATGAGAGAGGGAGAGAGACAAGTGTACACAAGATACTAACTATACGCTAACTGTATTCCAATGAAAATAGGAATATATACATGGACCCCTTAGGGTTAGGGTTAGGGCTTGTCCCATAACCCTTATGGTGCAATTTACACACACCTTTATCAACAGTCCAAGGGTAAAGGTTTTCAGTTTATACTCATTGGTATCTCCATAAAGCTCTTGGCCATCTACATCTTCCAAAAGATAGGTGTTGTTTTTTTAACTTTTCCTTTACCTTAAAGGATCCTTCTCAATGTTGAAGAAGTTTCTTATCTAATCACTTCTCTATGCCACCATCAAACCTCGGGGGGTTCACCTCAAAACAATTTAATGTACCATGTGCATTCTAAAGGAGGGGTATTTTGATTCATTTTTTTGGAAAAATTTAACAGAATTACGATAACAAGAGGGGTTTTTTAATTCAAATTTAGAAAAAAATCACTTAGTTCATAAGTAAATAGAGGAATTTTTATTGGGAAGAAAATTTTAGTTAAGGGGTTTTTTTAATACCCCTTGAATGCACACGATACATGTATAGGGTTTCTTAGTAGTGCACCCCCTGAGCATCAAACCTCATGAACAAGCTTCCTTCCTTGATTTCTAGGTGCTACTTCTTTTTTGTGAGAGTGTCATGCCTTGCCTTGCATCTTTTTTGTGTCACTTCTAAATTTGAAGTGCTTGAAGCCTTTTCTCATCCAATATCTCTAGTTGTACTAGGAATTGGGCATAAATTTCTTTTTAATCATTTGATAGTGCAAACCATGTCTGAAGGCTGGTGATTTCCACCTTTATTGGCAAAATGGCCTCCACCTCATAAACTAGCTAAAAGGATGTGAAAAAAAGAGAAATATTGTGATTGGTTTTATAGGCCCATATAGCCTCTAGCACATGCACATCCCACTTTCTTTTTATAGATCCACTAGTTTTGATATAGATTCAACAAAACAAATCATTAGTTTTCCTAGTAAACCATTTCATTGAGGATAATAGGAAGTTGACATGAGATGATTAATTTTCAATTTTAGCATCAAATACTTCATTAATTCATTCCTAAGGAACCTCCCCATATCTATAAGGATTTCTAATGGATACTCAAACTAGGCACATATATACTCACTAAAAATTGATTCCACCATCATCACCTTTCTCTTCATTGTGGTCTTTGGCTTTGCCGATATTGTTGCATAATCTATGGCCACCAATATATAATACTGCCCATGTGAGGAGCGAATAAGTGGTCCCACAAAATCACATCCCTGCCTCTCTAATGGGCCATATGTTGGAATAGGGTTTACGGGTCCAGGAACCAATTGCTTGCACCCATATGTCTTGCACACTTCACAACTTAAGCAGAGGCAAAGTGACCTGAATATTTATGGCATAGTCTCGGGGGGGTCACTCATCATATGTAACCCTATCACATGAGTTCAACAGAAGGATATTTTTTATTTCTAAAATTTACAAAAATAAATATACATAAGGGACTATTTAAAATAGTTTTGGAAAAAATTTACAGATTTGTATAGAAAAGGGGTACATTTTATTAATGAAAAATTTATAGATAAGGGATTTTAGAAATATGCCTTGAACGCACGTGGTATAGAGGGTTTATACATAGTGACCCCCCCGAGGGCATAGTTCCATAATCCATTTAGATTCTTTTAAGATCAACACCCTCCTTATAAACTTATCTTTACCTTTCTTGTAGAGAACATCACCTAGAATTGTGTAAGGATGTGGTTTCCTTATAAGCCATTGCCTTTGTTGAGGGCTCGATTCTTGAGAAAAGTATCCTATATCCAAGTATTGTTGACATCTTGGAGTTCTCACTAACTTGTATCTATCAAAGAAAGTTGAAAGAAGACAAGATTCTTGTAGCTAACCCATTAGCTTTTGTTTGACTTTTCTTGAAACATGCAAAAAAATTTAAAGACTAAAATCTTGTTTTAACTCCATTTCCCTTTTATATAATTCTTCCAATTTAGGACTTCTTGCCTTACATCATCCTTTCATTTGCCTAATAACCAATTGAGAATCTCCTCTAACCTCTACCTCCTTCACTCCCTCCTTTAGGCAATCTTCTAATCCAGGAATTAATGCATTATATTCAACCACATTATTTGATATAGCATTTGGAAATTCTATACCCCTTTCCCATGAAACCTCTTTTCCTTTTAAATTAAATAATCCCCCTGGATCCACATTGCCTAGAATGGCTAAAGGATCCATCAAAATGCAAAGTGAAAGTAGTTGGTGGAGTCTCCAAATCTTCACATACCTCTTCATTTGCCCCTATTCCTTCTTCTCCTTCTTTTCTTATAAGTAGATCTGCAAGGGACACCGTATGGCACCTGCTTTTGGTAACAAAAGTGAAAGAGAATTTTTGAAGCTCACAAATGCATTTTGCAAACTTTCTTATAGAATTGCATTTGCAAACCAAGAATTGTAAAGAAGTTTGAGATGTAAGGAAAGAAAACCGGCAAGGTAGCAAGTATGGCCTAGACTTCTTTACTACAAAAACAAGTGGAAAACCTCCTTCCTCCATTTTATTATACCACTTATGAGCATCAATGAGTGGTTAGCTTGCATAATCCACAGGTTGCATGCATCCTTGCTCTCCATACGTTGCATGCATCATTTCTCTCCTTTTTAGAAGAGTATGGCACCCATTGAATGTGATGATATACATGGATTCACAAAAAAATCATTCCTCCACCTGGAAGGTTACATAACTAGACCCTGAATCATGCATTGTTAAGCAAATAGAAGGCTTGAGCTTGTTCTAGATCCCATTGGAAGGGAACACTTTTCTTGATCAACAAATTTATGGGATACATCTTTTTAAAAAACATATCAATAAAGCGTTGGTAGTATTTTGTTTATAGCACTAGATGGCCAAATAAAATCTTACATGGTGAAACTTCACGCACCAAGTGCTAGTGGATAACTATTACGATGTTAAGCATGATGCTGATAATACAAAGACTTTACTTTATTTAAAAACACTAAACAATGAAGTGACTCATTAAAATCGGCACTTAGATAAAAATCAAACCTTACAATTCATGCCTTGATGTCACATCTTTACAATAGAGAAGAGCTAAAGGAATGAATACTCTATCATAATCTGATAATAAAAATATTATCAATTAGAAGTCATAGGTTACAAATAGCTGAAGGAATGATTATTCTCATGCCTAATTGATGTCACATCTTTACAATAAAAAAGAGATACATATATCATTACTCGCATTAAAATTTTTGAAAATAAAAAAGTTATCAATGAGAAATCATAGTATGGAGATTTTTCAACATAGAGAGAACTTACAACAACATATTAGACAACATGAGGCAATAGTGCCACAAGAGATAGATTGCGCACTGTGACACATCACCAACTTCTATGCCTTCGAGTCAATTCCAGGACATATTGGGAAAGAGGAAGAGATAGATGACATGAGGATATCATGCACGGGAAGAGAGAATCCAAAGCAATAGGGCGACCATGCATGATGCAAGGGCTGCTGATGAGAGCATGCACATTAGAGGTCCATCCCGTCACTGCTCTATTCGGAGGAGATTGTCAGACCCAAGGTGTCACTCTTGACATGGCCCATGGGATACATAGATCAAGGAGACCATGCCTCCCACAGCTGCATGAAATGATTCAACAAGCGTAGATACGAGATATTTTCATGTCCCATCTGAGTGCTCCATGCAATCTAGATATGTATTTGGAGCACTAGCTCTCTACGTGGCTGAGGTTTAAGATTTGACTTTTGACGTTTGAGTTTTGAGTTTAATAGCTTACCACTCACCAAGGGCCTTAGCAAGCACTTTGCTTCAGCCCATTGTGTCTTGTAGGAGTTACTTTCTTGAATCTACTTTGTATCATAGGTCCACGAGGCCTTCCAAAGATGTTATTATAACTCTCTCTCTCCCTCTACTTGAGATGAAGTGACATAGGGAGACTCTACTACGACGATAGATTAGAGAGCAGTAGGAGGCGATCAGACCACAGGACAGAGAGGCTAATAGAACACAACGACATGTCACAGACTTCTATGCATTTGAATCAGCTCCAAGACACAAAGGGGTGGAGGTGGAGGATATAGCTAACATGCAAGTAGCCTGAATTACTAAGAGAGGGATACAAAGAATGAGTGAGTTGAGCACAGTCTATTGAGGTCTGTCCTATCACATATTTCCTTAGGGGAGACCGCTTGAGGCGAGGGGTCACTCTAGACATAGCCCTGTGGGTTTAGAGATCGAGGAGACTACGTCCCCCCCTTCTGCCACCACAGCATGATAATGCCCGATAGACACAAATTCGAGATATTTTTGCCACTCTCGCAGACAAGCCACCATGGTACTGTGATGCCAAATTTTGATATTTTTTATTCGGCATTGGTATTGTTTTCTTCTATGTTTGATAAGAGTTTGAGAATCAAGTGATAGCCTAGCGGCTCTCACTTATTTCTATTTTCTAAGATATTGTATGGGATTGAGAGGATGAGTGGAATTGATCATTGTAAATACCATAGGTATGAATTATAAATACCTTGGTCTGAGGTGAGTTATTTGTGTATGGGATATTATGGGGTTTTTAGAAAATAGGAAGAGTGAGTCATATAAAGAGGGGTGGGCTCATGTCCATGTGTTCCAATAATATAAGAGAGGCCACATGCCAAGCATGTGGAGGAGTGTGGAGTCAAGAGGAATCCTTCTAGAATTCCCATGTGGAATAAGGAGGATGTGAACATATGGAAAAGAGAGGGTCCCTATGGGCCCCATGTGGGGAGACTCTTGACTTTCTCAATATTTGAAGAGTCTTAAGCATCTTTTGATGGGAAACATGGCAAGAGTAGCCAAAAAGAACATGGATGGTGACATACGGGCTTATTTGATTGATGGGGAAAGGAATCTACAGGTAGCAATTGTAAATGGGTGAAGGAGGGTGACAAAATCTCTATAAAAGGAGCCCTCCTCTCCCTTGTTCAACATCTCTTCCACCATTAGGCCTCATGTTGCTATAGCTCTAGTCACCTCAAGCCTCTTCCATGAGCCTTCTCTCCCTCTTGTAGATATTCTCTTATGTAGATTCTTGAGTCTATCTCTCTCTAGTTCATTCTCTCTCTATGAGTAGTCTTGGAGCTTCCACTCCCTCTTGTACATATGAAACCTCTTCTTCTCCCTTGTGTTAATAGTATTTTGAGTTGCATTGGAGTGGAGTCTCACTCTATTGGTAATGAAGGTCAGCTCAGGTTCTTGAGTGTCTCTTTCCTTTTTTCATTGTTTTTTCATCCAAAGTGCTCAAAAGTGTTGTCTATCCGGCTGCTCATTGTGCATACATGGTTTATCTATTTCCCAAGCCACAAAGGGAGCTCTTCCTTCCCTCCTAGGTGACCTCTATGGGACTTGTATCGTTGATGAAGTCTTAGCATGGTGGTAGTATTCTCCCAAGTCGGCACCAGTAGAAGGAGTAGGTGTTTTTCATGACTGTTTGACCCCCTGTCAGTATTTTGCTCATAAATTTTTGCTCCATCGTCCGATTTGGATGAAACTTATATCACCGTTAATCTTTGTTCAAGGAGCACCATTTTATGTCTTTAGTTATTGTATTGGATTTCAGACAAAAAATCTATGACTCTCTGTGTGTGACTATTTCTTTTTCAAATAGTTTTTACCCCCGTCTAGTAAACTGTCCATATCTTTCCGACTGCTCCTCTGTTTCTTATGAAACTTATATCAGAGCGAAGCCCATTTCAAGATGCAGTTGATATGTGTTTAAATATTTTATATTGTAACTCTACTAAAAGTTATGGGTCTTTTTGTCTTATGATAGTTTGGAGAGTGTTTTAAGCTAAGTGTAAAGGTGTCTATGAAGGAGGTGCAATGTTTCCTCGAAACCTACCCATCCAACCCAATCAGCCCCTTCAAACTCCTTGATATATATTAGTTCATGTCATGTTGAGCCGCAAGATCTTTTTTCAGCAATGTATCGATCTTCTCTTTAGTGCAAACCGGCTTGCTGAGATTATGGCCTCCATTGATCCTTTCCTTCTTCCTACGCTTGAGTACAACATCACTTGGGATGTTGCCATCTTCATTATCATATAAGGGAGGATAGTATGGTGTGGTCTCTTGGTATAAAATCTTCTTTTTCATGTCCTTTTCCTAGTGATGAATATCTCTATCACTCTATTCGAAAGCAACAGGAAGTGAAGAGGTGTGTGAATTTTATTACCCCCAACTTCATGTCACATCTTTTTTGGTGGAGACACTGGGTACGTTTGGTATTGGATTCATCCCACCTTACTAAATGGTCTCGGGTGTACTTAGTTACATGTAATGCCTAGTAGAGGCATGTGTTTTCTAATGTGATAAAGAAGATGCCTAGAAGAACTCCGTTAGAAGACATTGCAGCCCGTTTAAGAGAACTAGAAGATTGTGAAGGTGATGTTCGAGCTATTCGCACGGTCACCATGATCATATCCTTTATGTTTGTACTCTTGAATATGTTGGTGAATTGACAATGCTATCAGTAGGCAGAATGACAAATTCGGGATTGTTTCAGGCACTAGCAGCTTGGTGTGAAGAAGAGTTGAGTCTTTGGGTAGTTTTTGACTATAATATTGGAGTGGTGATTCTCAATGCTTTCAACTTCTTTTGCTATGCAAATGATGAAGAGTACAATATCTTGAAGCTATTATGTGCACTTTCAATTATGACAAGCGTGATTCTTGAATGCATGTATACACAATGTTTTCATGGTACTGGTTGGTCACTTATTTTTGAAGATTTTATTGAGGATCACATTGTGGAGGGTTTTCTGAAGGCACAGGAACGGAATGAAATGGAAATTAAATCACAATATAAGTGCAAAGTAATGATAACCAAGAGTACTCACATGTAGGCCAAGAGAGCTTGATGTTGATTGATGTAACAAAACTAGAAAGTACAATGCCTTTATAGAATAGGCACACACACTCTAGGTGTCACATGTATATGGGATAAGTCCCATAGTGACACATGGCACTCTAGGATATAAAGTAGTCTAGTACTATTCTAGAACACTAGAAAACACTCACTTTGGCTTAAGGTGAGAGATTACTAGAATTGAGCCAAGAACAGGACATGACATGATGAATCTACTAATCTGTACATCCCAAATAGCTCAGAGGCTCAAAAGAGAAGCATGGCTACTTGACCCAACAAAACAGTCTAGGGAGTGCACCAACATCCTGGCTCGGCCAGGCCTGATAACAAAATCCATCAATGCCAATAATAGGACTCCCATAGTACATCCCCCCCTGGCTTCATAACATGAAGTGGTAGGAAGCCACACACAAATAAAGTAAAAGAGAATAACATCATTTTAGGAGGACTATCCAAGGCTGAGAACCTTTATTGACTCAACACACATGATTTATTTGCATTCATTTTAGGGGGACTCCCAAGGCAGAGTACCTTCGACACACTCAAAAAACAAAGTCAAGATCATCTGGTGCATAGACCTCTTCATCTAGAGAGAGATCTTGAGCAGTGAGAGCATGAATTGGAGTAGAGATGTTTGCATCATCTTCGTCTTCCTTGGATATAGTCCCAACCAAGTTGGCATGGTCTTTAGATTGTTGTTTGGCTAGCTTTTGGAAGCAACGATCTTCGGTGTGACCAAGCTTCCCATAGTAAGTGCACTTGATAGGTTTGAAGTTACCTTTTCCTTTAGGAAACCTCCCTTTAGAAAATAGTGCATTGGCATCAGGAGTATCAATATGCCTTCTTTCATGATCAAGAAGCATAGCAACCATGTCATGGTAGCTCATGCTTGCCACTCTTAATGCTGGTATAATCTCCCGATAATTAGGAATGTCTTCAATGCTTGTGAGGAGCACCGCGACCTGGTCATCATCCCCAACTGGGGCCTTCAACGCAGCAAGTTGAGTGATGAGAGACTCCATATGATTCAAATGGGCGAGAAGAGAGTCCTCATGCTTCATCTGGAGTTTGAAGAATTCTTGGCAGAGAAAGACCTTAGAATTGATTACCTTATTGCCAAAAAGACATTCAAACTTCTCCCATAATTCTTGAGCAGTGGAATCAAAGTCAAGATGATGAATAACTTCATCACCCAAACCCAAACCAATGAGAGAAAGGGCTTTGTCGTTTAAATTCTCCCAGTGTAGAATTTTCTTCTCATCCGATTGTGGCTTTTTATCCTTGCCACAAACCACGTTCCACACCCCATCTTTCATAAGGATAAGACGCAGCTTTGTTTGCCATGTCGGAAAGTTCTTACCCGTGAACTTTTCAATAAAGGCACTTGACTTCGAGGACTCCATGGCAATCAACTTGCAAGTAGCAAATTCAGAGGTGGAACCTTGTGATTGTTAATATCTCAAGTAGGAAATGAAGCAGGGAGCCACGAGCTAGATCCAGGAGTAGCCACGAATTAGAGCAAGATAAGACATCACGGGCTGTTGGAGAAATGTGCGCGGCAGCATGTGGGGCAGCTCTGAATCAGAGAATCATGGGCAGAATTCAGCAACTCTTCTTTGTAGAAATCAGAGATCTCCCCACGCAGGTAGTAATCAGCACTCCTCCACGATAGCATTCAGCAGCTTCTCCACGAACTAGGTGGCCAACCAAAGTTCATGCAGGCAATAGCTTCACGCAAGCAAAAGCTACGTAGGAGAGGCAGCAACTTCAGAAATTCGTGGGCAGCTCCTTCAGCATCACGAACAAATTAGCATCAATGCAAGACAACAACGTGCGGCAGCTCTTCCATTGTCTCAAACAAAAAAATGCTTGGCAGAGTGGCGGGTTGTTCGCAGTGGCAATGGGCAGAACTGAAGCGGCCTTTGGAGCAGAAAACCGGGCAGCCTCAGGAGGTCTCAAACAACAGCAAATAGCACGGGCAGATCTACAGCAGCAATGTCGAAGAAGAGGTTCACGGGCAGCATCAAATAATGTGGAAAGATCTGCAGTAGGAACAAGAGCATGGCAGCCTAAACAGGAGCAGAATCTGGGCTTCAACACGGGCAGATTGATGGGCAGCAGGAGCAATTCGTGGAGCGAAAATCGGGGCAGCAGCTGGAGATGGCCTTGTCTTCAAGATGTCGGGCAGCAGGTCTTCAAGATGGAGGAGAGCATACTCTCTTGCACTTAGAGAAAGAGAGAGAGGGCATGGCTTCTCTTTTTGGCCTCCCTCTCCTCAATCTCTAGGAGCAAAAGAGCAGTGGCTCTGATACCACATGAAGGCACAGAAACGGAATGAAATGGAAATTAAATGACAATACAAGTGCAAAGCAACGATAACCAAGAGTACTCACATGTAGGCCAAGAGAGCTTGATGTTGATTGATGTAACAAAACTAGAAAGTACAATGCCTTTATAGAATAGGCACACACACTCTAGGTGTCACATGTATATGGGATAAGTCCCATAGTGACACATGGCACTCTAGGATATAAAGTAGTCTAGTACTATTCTAGAACACTAGAAAACACTCACTTTGGCTTCATGTTCCAACATTTTCAACAAATGGTTATGCATAATAAGTTAGTCTTCATATAATAAGGCTCTGTGGGATCTTGTTTGGGATATTATTTGGATCTTGGTGTTTTTCTTTTCTGTTTCATCATGGTGAAAATTCTAGTGTTTCTAGGGACCCAAGGGGAAGACTTGGAGTCTTATCTTTAGGATTTTGTTCGAGGATGTCGGCTTTCTAAATGGTCCATGAGGGATCACGCAGAGATTTTGCTTGATTTTCTTGAAGGTGTAGCCTTGACTTGGCATGAGGCCCTGCCAGACTCTACCAAGGAGGACTGGGACCAAGTGATGGTAGCAATGAAGTAGAGATTTGGAGCAGTGGAGTCACCAAATGTTTTGATGTTGTAGTTGGACCGGTTCTATCAAGGAGAGGGTGAGATGGCCTTTGTGTTGGCAATCCGATATGAAACTTTATGGACAAAGTATGAAAGGGTAGCTTTGTGAGCTGTGGCATCTGCATCATCAGCCCCTCAAAGTCTCGTAGGGATGGAGCACTTAAAGATGAGCAAATTTGTTATGGCTTTCGAGCCTTGTCTTCACTCAAAAGTAATGAGTAAAGATCCAACAACATACGTGGAGCCACTTCACATTGCGACCAAGAAAGAAGCTTTTCTAAATATCGAATCCTCTTTTGTGTCTTCAATAGCTTCAACTTCTAAGGTGGAGGTAATGGGCACTCCTTAGGTACCAAAGTCATCTGAATTAGATCATAATATCTCCAAATTGATGGTAGAGTTTGCTGATTTGAAATTGCATTTGGTTAATGCACGACAACCCAGAGCACCAAAGAGTAAAGATAGGCCTCAAGATAAGAGTGGGGTCACTTGTTGAATGTAATGAAAAATTCGCTATCACCTCGAGTGTACTAGATTGAGAAAGAAAGAAGAAAAACAAGTATCCTTGTTAGAATCTTCTTCAAGGGATGAGGAAAGAGAGGTAATGATGGCTAAACGGGGGCATGGTAAAGCAAAAGAAGAAGAAGAAAGCAAGGAAGAAGTAGATGAGGAACATCAGGAAGAGGAATGCCATATTAACAAAAAAAAGACATCTAGAAGGAGAATTAGCCAGTCAGACTTTCCTTTAGGACAAGGCATTGGAAGCTATGACTTGTTCTCCCGACCTTAAAGAAAAGGAAGCTCATATCACCTTTGGTCAATTACTTGCTTTGCCTCCAAAACTACAGAAGGAATGGGGAAAGCTAGCAAGCACAAGAGTGTCAAAGAAGAAAAAGAAGAAAAGTGTCATTCATGTTGTTAAAAAGGTAGATATAGAGGTTCGTGATGATGTACCTATGGTTGATGTGATCATTGATGGTCAAGTGATTTCTAAGGTTTACATTGATGGAGGTGCATTGATTAATGTCATGAGTGAGAAGATCATGATAGATGCTAATTTAAAATACTCTAGTACTACCTCTCCTTATCGCATCAAATTGGTTGACAACACTAGGGTAAAGACCTTGGGAGTTATGAAGAATCTAGAAGTGGATGTATGTGGAATTTCTATGCCAACTACTTTTCAGGTGATCCCTACCAAGCCAGATGCACGTGCCTATCCATTGATTTTGGAAAGGCCTTGGCTACGCAAGGTGAAGGCTGTTCAAAAGTAGGATACTGGAGAATTGATTTTGCAGAGAAATGATAAGAAGGTGTGCTACAACATCAGAAATTGCAAAAAGAAATTTTTTCAAACCAAGAGTCTTCAACATCAGAGAGTTCGAGCTCTGACTTAATCGATGAAGAAGAAGAGACAGGGTGTAGCTTTGAGGAGTCCAATTCAGAGGGTGAGGTGGAAGGAGTGGCCTTTAGTCTTTGTCTTGATGCTAATTGGGATGAATCAGGAGGGGACAAGGTGGTGGTACAAGAAGATCCTATAGAGACACTTCATATGGAGGATGTGGAGCACACTAAATGATGCCATTGCAATGAAGAGCTTCTTGGTGATTCTCTATCAGGTAGTGAGAAGCTCCAGTACTTGGATATGTTAGATGATTTTCCATGTCTCTTTGCAACAAGCTATTCACATGTTCGACCAATCTCTCTTGTGGAGCACAAGATTGAGTTAAAGCTAGAAAGCAAGCCAGTTGTGCAACACTTAATGCGATTGGGGGTGATCCAAGCTGAGGCACTAAAGAAAGAGGTAACACAACTACTTGAGGTGGGATTCATCTTTCCTGTTGATGATTTAGAATGGATATCTCCTCTAGTTGTCACACTAAAGAAATTAAATAAGTGGCAGGTTTGTGTGGACTTTCATCCTTTGAATACATGCACTAAGAGGGATCATTTTCCTTTGCCATTCCAAGATAAAATACTAGACCAAGTAGCAGGGCATGAGATATATTTTGTATGTGATGGGTATTCTGGGTACTTTCAAATTCGTATTCGGGAGGAATATCAAAATAAAACATCATTTGTCAGACCTTGGGGAGTTTTTGCTTACAAAGTGATGCCTTTTGGGTTGACCAATGCACCAGCTACATTTCAAAGGTTCATGAGTCAATTGCTTGAGCCTTACTTAGAAAAGTTCATAAGGGTGTTTTTGGATGATTTTTGCATTTATTCTCGATGCATAGATTACATGAAGAAGTTAAAGATGGCCTTAGCTAGGATTGATGAAGCAAAAGGGTGTCTAAATCCTAGCAAGTGTCATTTGGCTCAAACAAAAATAGTCTTGTTGGGGCATAGTGTGTCTAAAGAAGGCCTGCAAATGGATCTTGACAAGGTTCAAGCAATCATAGCATTGCCAAGTCCTGAGAGTGTCACTGGTGTTCACAGAATTCTAGGAAAAAGCAAGTATTATCAATGCTTTTATGATGATTTCACAGAGATAGTACATCCCATGAACTTGTTAACAAGAAAAGGAGTTTCTTTCCAATGGGGTGTGGAGCAACAAGAGTCTTTTCAGCAACTTAAGAAGGCCATGAGTAAGGGCCCAATATTAAAGCCCCCTGATTGGTCTCAAGAACCTTTATGTAAATCCAAGTGTATCTTTGCATTTAGTTCATGCTGTATTGCTACAAAAAGGAGAGGCAGGTAGAATGCAACCCATCTATTAATATGCCAACTGCAAAGTTGGAAACAAGGTATGAAGAAATGGAGCAACAAGCCCTCTCTTTGTTGTTTTCAATCAGAGAGTTTCGCTCCTATTTATTACCTCAGCCATTTTTCTTCCTTACCTCTCAGTCTGTATTAGCATATCTAGTTCGCAAGTCTAATCCTAGGGGGAGATTTGCAAAATGGTTGCCAGAGCCTCAAGAGTTCTCTTTCTCTTTTGTCACTAAAAATACCACTAGGTCCACTATGGCAGATTTGCTCACAGGATGGCAAGATCTAAGAGAAGAAAAGAAATATAAGGAGGACATTAATGATGAAAGGGAGACACCACCAATAGCTTTTGTCTTGTATTTTGATGGGGCTTTTAGTCCTTCATACCAACAAGGAGCCGAGGGGATAGTCTTAATAAAATATGAAGGTCAAGAGGTATGGGCAAGAGGACAAGAGCTTCCAGGTATCACAACTAATAATGCAGCTGAGTATAATGCTTTGATTCTTGGTTTGTAGGGTTGTCTTTGAAGTCAAGTTAAAGAATTAGAAGTAAGAGGAGATTCTCAGCTTATTATAAAGCAAATGCAACGGCATTACAAGACAAGAAGTCCTCATTTAAAGGAGCTTAATCAAAAGGCTATGGCACTATGTAGTTCGTTTGATTTTTGCAAGTTTGTTCATATAAGCAAAAAAGAAAATCAAAGGGCAGATGAGTTAGCTACTCAAGCCATTGTAGTACAAGATCGGGGGTGGGTGGTTTCTTTGGTAGACACCGGATGGCCAGAACTACAAGATGTTCAGCAATATGTGGAAGAAGGCATGTTTCCTTGAAGGTTAACTCCACAAAAGAAGCATATATTTTGGTAAGGAAGGCTTATCCCTATACTATCGTTGATGACATTCTTTATAAATTGGGAAAAGACAAGGTACTCCATCAGGGGGTCCATCCCATGGAGACTAGGAGAATCCTAGAAATGTGTCATGAATGCTTCGGTCATTTTGCTTCAACGAGCACAACTAGGAGAATTCTTAATGCAGGTTACTTTTGGCCACACCTCCATGGGGGAAATCTTTTGGCGAGCTTTTTAATGTGAGCTTTTTTACCATTTCCTTTGTTTTTGCGAGCTTTTTTTAGAAATCCATACATGTTTTTGTTATAAGAAAGATGGGGAGGTTAGAAAGAGGGGGAGAGAATATAGGATATGTTCATTTTCATAGCATGTGGGAGGGGTGGAAGAGTGTATACTATGCACAAGGGGGGGGAGGATATGAGTGGCAGTAGGAGGCAAAAAATTATGGAAGATATGTCCATATTCAAAGTAGAAGGGAGGAACTAAGGGAGATATGTACATTTTAAAAGTGTATAATTTGAGACTTTTGACCTCATATTTGGATTCCTCGTCGAATTCCGGTCATTTTGAGTACCAACATGACCATATTCTGATAAAAATTGGAAAAATGGTGTTTTTGTCATTTTGGCCTGTTTGGGGCCTGTTTTGAGTCTGCGCTAGATGGTGTTTTTGTCATTTTGGCCTGTTTGGGGCCTGTTTTGAGTCTAGCGCAGACTCAAAACAGGCCCCAAACAGGCCAAAATGGCAAAAACACCATTTTTCCAATTTTTATCAGAATATGGTCATGTTGGTACTCAAAATGACCGGAATTCGACGAGGAATCTAAATATGAGGTCAAATCTGTCAAATTATACACTTTGAAAATAAACAAATTTCCCACATGCTCTCCCTTCCCCTTTACATTTAGTACATGAACATAACTTTCACATTCCTCATCGTCTCTCTCCTCCTTGCACCCCTCTTTGCATACCTTATAAGTTCCCCCTCTACGTTCTCCACTATGATAATGAATATATGTTCCAACTCCCCTCCCCTCTCTTCTCCATGCCACCTTACCCATGCGCCCGTCCCTCCCCCTTTCCTTTATCTCCCCTCCCCCCCCTCTCTCCTCTTAACTACAACCACAACCCAAACTTTCAACCCACCCCACTCCATGACCCCCCCCCTCTCTCTCTCTCAGGTGAATGAAAAGCTCGCAATATTCATGAAAATTGAAAAAAAGCTCATGACAAAAAGCTCACCAAAAAATCACACCCCACCTCCATAAGGATGTATATGAATGGCATCGAAGTTATAAAGTATGCCAAAAGTTTGGAAGGCGACAGTTGATTCCTAGGCCCTTGAAGCCTATTCCAGCATATGGACCATTTGAGAGGTGGGTGTTGGACTTTGTGGGACCACTCCCTTGCTCTTCTCAAGGCAAGCATTATTATTTAGTGGCCACAAATTATGCGACTCGGTGGGCAAAGGCCAAGGCCACAGTCAAGCACAGTTGCAAAATTTCTTTATGATCAAATTTGTTCGCACTTTGGTTGTCCTTTGAAAATTCTCACTGATGGAGGGACCTCTTTTAGAAATGAACTAATTGAAGATGTGGTGCATAAGCTAAATCATAGCATGTCCACGCCATACTATCCCCAATGTAATGGCTTGGCTAAGAAAACAAATGGATTGTTGTGCAATTCAATGGGAAAGCTTGTAGACACCAACAAAAGGCACTGGGATAGGCACTTGGCAGAAGTTTTATGGGCTTAGAGAACCACACACAAGCTAGCTATTGGGTTCACACCATTCCAACTAGTGTACGGAATAGAAGCCATTTTGCCCATTGAATTGGAGATACATAGTCTTCGCACTAGTGTTGCAAGAAAAGAAGGACAGGAGTATGCCTATGCTCAATGCTTGGTACAGCTAGAAGCCTTGGATGAATGTAGATTACAGGCCTTACAAAACTTGGAAGCTTCTCAAAAAAGGCGCAAGGCCCGTTTTGAAACCAAATTACGCAAGAAGAAAGATATTGCAGAAGGAGATTTGGTTATGAGATTTGATAGCCTTCTCGACAAGCGGCTAGACAAAAAGTTTATCAGCGATGGGAGGGACCATATCGAGTCAAAAAGAAGTTCACAAATGGAATCTATCAGCTTGAGGATGTTGATGGCATAGTGATACCCAGACGCACCAATGAGTATCGCCTTAAATTCTTCTATGCTAGACCACCTTGAGGGCTAGCAGACCCTCTTTGTCACTAGAGAGGATCTGCTTGTGGGGAAAGATGTGACGCCAAACATTGATATTTTTTATTTGGCATTAGTATTATTTTCCTCTATGTTTGATAAGAGTTTGAGTATCAAGTGATAGCCTAGCGGCTCTCACTTATTTCTATTTTCTAAAATATTGTATGGGATTGAGAGGATGAGTGGAATGGATCATTGTAAATACCATAGGTATGAATTATGAAGACCTTGGTATGGGGTGAGAGTTATTTGTGTATGGGATATTATGGCGTTTTTAGAAAATAGAAGAGAGTCATATAAAGAGGGGTGGGCTCATGTCCATGTGTTCCAATAGTATAAGAGAGGCCACATGCCAAGCATGTGGAAGGCATGTGGAGGAGTGTGGAGTCAAGAGGAATCCTTCTAGAATTCCCATGTAGAATAAGGAGGATATGGACATATGGAAAAGAGAGGGTCCCTATGGGCTCCATGTGAGAAGACTCTTGACTTTCTCACTATTTTAAGAGTCTTGAGCATCTTTTTATGGGACACATGGCAAGAGTAGCCAAAAAGAACATAGGTGGTGACATACGGGCTTATTTGATTTATGGGGAAAGGAATGTACAGGCAATAATTATAAATGGGTGAAGGAGGGTGACAAAATCTCTATAAAAGGAGCCCTCCTCTCCCTTGTTCAACATCTCTTCCACCATTAGGCCTCATGTTGTTGTAGCTCTAGTCTCGTCAAGCCTCTTCCATGAGCCTTCTCTCCCTCTTGTAGATATTCTCTTATGTAGACTCTTGAGTCCATCTCTCTCTAGTTCATTCTCTCTCTATGAGTAGTCTTGGAGCTTCCACTCCCTCTTGTACATATGAAACCTCTTCTTCTCCCTTGTGTTTGTAGTATTTTGAGTTTCATTGGAGTGGAGTCTCACTCAATTGGTAATGAAGGTCACTCCAAGTTCTCTCTCTTTAGTGTCTCTTTCCTTTTTCCATTGTTTTCTCTTCCAAAGTGCTCAAAAGTGTTGTCTATTGGGCCACTCATTGCGCATACACCGTTTATCTATTTCTCAAGCCACAAAGGGATCTCTTTGGGACTTGGATCATTAATGAAGTCTAAGCATGGAGGTAGTATTCTCCCAAGTCAGCACCAGTAGAAGGAGTAGGTGTTTTTCATTACAGTTTGACCTCGTGTCAGTATTTTGCTCATAACTTTTTGCTATGTCGTTCGATTTGGACGAAACTTATATCAGCACGAAGCTCTCTTCAAGGAGCATCATTGTATGTCTTTAGTTATTGTTTTAGATTTTAGACCAAAAATCTATGATTCTCTATGTGTGACTATTTTTTTTCAAACAACTTTTACTCCCGTCCAGTAAACTGCCCATATCTTTCTGATCGCTTCTCTATTTCTTATGAAACTTATATCAGAGAAAAGCCCATTGTCTTATGATAGTTTGGAGAGTGTTTTGAGCTAAGTGTAAAGGTGTCTATGAAGGAGGTGCAATGTTTCCTCGGAACCTACCCATCCAACCCAATTAGCCCCTTCAAACTCCTTGATATGTATCAGTTCATGTCATGTTGAGCCACAAGATCTTCTTTGAACAACTTATCGATCTTCTCTTTGATGCAAACCAGCTTGCTGAGATTATGGCCTCCGCTGATCCTTTCCTTCTCCCTACCCTTGAGTACTATGAAGAGAGTGGGAGAGAGGTAAGGAGTCTCACTTGCATCTTTCTCACATACACAATGGGGGAATACACACAAAGGTGGTGGCTGAAAACAATTTTCCTCTTCTTAGTTGTGAAAAATAAAAGAACTCTCTCTCTTGGTATAAAAGGAATAAATGAATCCTATATGTGGATCTCAAACCAAACTCAGCTAACCTAGGAGGCATACTAACTACGTCACAAACTAGAGTACATAAAGATAGCTGTCATCCAGCTATTATTCATGGGCGGTGTACCAACCGCATCTGCAGCTAACAAGTTAGTGACATAAATGCACAACGGTCACCGTGGCATATCATGAGTGGAGCTCGATATCTCAACACTCCCTCTCGAGCTCAATCCCAATTCCTATACACCAAGCAGGTCTCTAAACTCGTGCAACTTCTTTGTGCCCAATGCCTTCGTGAATATGTCAGCTACCTGATCCTCTGTGCTGACATAAACTAGATTAATAAGACCTACTAGAATCTTGTCTCGCACATAGTGGTAATGTACCTCAATGTGCTTTGTTCTAGCATGATAGACTGGGTTATTTGCCAAGTGTATACTGCTCATGTTGTCACAATAAATGACAACTGACCCATTTGTAGACTGATGCATATCATAAAGTAGCTCATGCAACCAAGCTGCCTCACATGCAGCCAATGCTACACCCCTGTATTCAACCTCTGTGCTTGACAAGGCCACTATAGGCTGTTTCTTGCTGCTCCATGTGACTGCAGCACTCCCAAAAGAAAACACATATCCACTGGTAGATCGTTTATCAAAAATACTACCAGCCCAATCAGCATGAGTGTATCCATGCAATTGTATCTGAACCCTAGTCTCATAAAATAGTCCATACTACAATGTGGACTTCACATACCTCAGTATGCATCTAGCCGCATCTAAATGCAATTTCCTTGGAGCCTGCATAAACTGACTTACCAACCCAATAGTATAGCTCAAATCTAGCCTGGTAATAGTCATATAAATCAAACTTCCTACTATGCATTTGTACATAGTAGGGTCTTCTAAAAGCTCACTCAACTTCATATTCTGCTCCAAAGGAATTGAAATAGGCTTACAGTCTGTCATCCCATATTTGGATAGCATGTCCAATCCATATTGCCTCTGCAAAAGCCATATCCCACTTGTGGATCTAATCACCTCAATGCCCAAGAAGTAACGCAACTCTCCCAAATCCTTCATCTCAAACTTCTGCTTCAATAGCATTTTCACATGAAGGATATCTTCATCACTATCACCTGTGATGATCAAATCATCAACATAAATGACAAGCAGCATAATACCTTTCTTTGTTTTTCTCACATAAAGTGAGAAATCTCCCGTGGAAATATGAAAACCAATAGTGACAAGATAGGGTCCTATCTTGTCATAACATGCTCTGGGTGCTTGCTTCAAGCCATACAAGGCTTTCTTCAACCTGCAAACAAACTCAGGATGAATAGCATGCACATAACATGGTGGCTGCTCCATATAGACCTCTTGTTGCCAATCACCATGCAAGAAGGCATTCTTTACATCCATTTGATGTAAAGACCATCCCTTTGATGCAACCATAGCAATGACTGCTCTTACAATTGCCATCCTTGCAACCAGACTGAATGTTTCTTCATAATCAATGCCATATGTTTGTGCATACCCCTTACCAACTAATCTTGACTTGTATCTGCTCACAGAACCATCTGCATTGTGCTTCACCTTATAAACCCACTTGTAGCCAATTGCATTCTTTTCTTTAGGCAAAGGCACCAATTTCCATGTAGCATTTGCTTCCAAGGCATCCATTTCTTCATCCATGGCTTTCTCCCATTTTTCTTTTCCCATGGCTTGCTCAAAAGAAGTGGGTTCTGGTTCTTGTATCACTTTGACTATATAGTCGTAGTGAATGGCTATAAATCATTCATATTTTAGCCTATCCACAGGATACTTGACTTTGGTAGACCTGCGCAAAATAGGCTCACTACCAGGTGCTCTCAAAACATCCCTTGTCTTTCTTACTCCAGGTGTAATAACAAAAGGAATACCCAACTCATTATTAAGTCTCTATTCTGAGCCAATGGATTCACCATCCACATAAGCATGACCTGCATTCACATCAACCACAACCTCTTTGGCTCCCCCTACCTCTAAGGTTACCATGTCCTCCTCCATACGACTGATTTTCTTGAATTTGCTGCATATTCTGATTTCTGCCACGGCCTCCAAATTGGCCTACTCTACCTCTGCCTCTACCACTTCTAGCATTTGAGTAGAAGACAGTTTCTTTTGAAGTTCCTGCTGAAGAATATGCACCACCATTTCTCTGCTCTTCAGAAATTAGAAGAGCAATCAACTCCTCAAAATCAGGAAATTTTTCACGGATGGCAATGGATGTCCAGAATTGTGCATAATCCTTTCCTAGACCAGTCAAGGTCACAGAAACTAAATCATCATCTTCCACTAGTGACCCAATGGAAGCAAGTGCATCTGCAATCTTCTTCACCTTCATGTGGTAGTTATTGATGCTCATATTGTCTCTGCACATTATGCAACTCCTACTTGAGCTGCATTTTCCTGGCTTGTGTATTTGTGCTGTACATTTTTGTCAAAGTATCCCACACCTCCTTCAGTGTGCTTGCATCGTGTGCTTGCATCCTGAATATGCACAATTATAGAATCTGAAATACTGATAGACAACTAGTACATAACTTTTCTAGCTCTCTCATGCCATCCTATAAATGCCTACAACTCCTGTTGATTGGAAACATTAGGAATAACTGGTTCTTGTTCAGCTCCAGTAATGAACTCCCAATAGCCTTTTCCTTTAATGAAATTCGTCATTCTAAACTTCCATGCTTGGCAGTTGTTCTTGTCCAAAAAACACAACTTCCGTCTCACAAGGGCAGATCTACAAAACTGACGAAAGTGTTATTTGACCACACAGTCACTTCCTAGTGACGATTTTGCATCAACAGGAAATAAGAATGATTCTATCACTCCCAATATGACATATTAGAGAGCAACAGCAAGTGATCAGACCATGGGACACAGTGGCATGTCACAAATTTCTATGCATTTGAGTAAGCTCCAAGACATAGTGGGGTGGAGGAGGAGGAGCTCAACAGACATAGATCCAAGATATCTTCACAAAGCCACCAAATTCCTAGGCTTCGGCTTCTAAGTCCCAACTCTCAATTTGCTTCAATCTATATAGTTGTCCTTTGTTTTTCTTGAGCTCTTGAGCTCATTAGATCCGTATAGATTAGTACTCAACAAGGGCCCTAGTGCACCCTTTGCTCCAATCCCTTAAGGCTTGTATGAGTTATCTTTTTGTGTATTTTGTCTAATAGGCTCGCGAGGCATCCCGTGGACATTAATACATCTTTATTTTTTTCTTTCTCTATGTGGCTATAGGAGACAAAGAAACAAGAAGCAATCATCATATTTGTTCTCTCTCAATGCCACGAGATTCATGAATTGGCTATAACACGAGCAAGAAACATTGCAGTGTATGTCACATTTCCCACCTCAGCTCACTAAGTTATGAAAATCATCGTATTGAGTTAGTCCCAAGTGCATCTCCGCTTAGTAAATTCCCCTGTAACCTCAAAACACCCTTGGATGGTAAATTAGAGCAGCAATTAGCCCATTTTTTTGACCATTTATAGTTGTCATCCTTTTTATTTAAAAGAACTATAAGCTAGCACGTCTTTGTGTTGACTATTGGGCACAAGCTGTTCACAACTTTCCCATGTCTCACATCAAATATATCTTGGAAGGGCTTGATTGTGCAAAGTATTTCTCAAAGATTGATCTAGAGAGTGGCTACCATCAGGTTTGCATCTTTGACATCGGCATTCAAAGACAACTTTTCGAATAGAGCATGATCACTATGAGCTTGTAGTGATGCCTTTAGCCTCAATTTTGCATTGCCTACCTCTAATAAGGTGATGCCAAGGATGTTTGCAGACTTTATCGTCGGTAAGTGCCTCTTTATCTTGTAAAGGCTTGATTGTGCAAAGTATTTGTCAAAGGTCAATCTGGAGAGTGGCTACCATCAAGTTTGCATCTTTGACATCGACATTCCAAAGACATATTTTCAAATAGATCATGGTCACTATGAGTTCATATTGATGCCTTTTGGCCTCAAATTTGCATTGCCTACCTATAATTACTTGGAAATACATCAAATACATCTTGGAAAGACTTGATTGTGCAAAGTATTTCTCAAATATTGATCTCTGAGAGTGGCTACCATCAGGTTTGCATCTTTGACATCGATGTTACAAAGACATCTTTTCGAATAGAGTATGGTCACTATGAGTAGTGATGCCTTTTGGCATCAAATTTCCTACCTTTAATAAGATGATGCCAAGGATTTTTGCAGACTTTATTGGTAAGTGCCTCTTTATCTTCTTGGATGACATCTTAAAACTTTCAGCAACTGCCAAGCAACATGTGTAGGATGTGAGACGCACTCTTTAGGTTTTATGTGATAATAAATTCTATCTCAATGCCAAGAAAAGTGAATTTGGGCTATTAGAAATGTAGCACTTAGTTTATGTCATCAATGTAGAAGGTATCTGCTTGGACCCTCGAAAGGTTCAGGCCTTTGTAGATTGGACTCTTCCTATGACTACACGGGAGATCGATCTTTTGTTCGCCTTTACTAGGACTATAGTGCACATCTGGATGGTTTCTCTGAATTGGAGGGACCTCTTATTAATTTACTCAAGGGGTGAAAAACAAAACATCCAAAGATTTTGATGATCGGTCTAGCTCTACAATCAATTCAAGATTTGAAGCAGTTAGACTTGACAGCTCCAATTCTTAACCTAGCATTTTGGGATGACCCATTCTTGGTTATTATGGATGCAAGGAATGTTTCTGGCATTCACTAACAGACGGAACCTCTTTATTGCAATACAAAAAAAACTAAGAGAGAGAGAGAGAGAGAGAGAGAGAACAGAGAACACACACACTAGGGTGATGATAATTTTGATGTTGATGTCCATTTTGCTTAGATTCTCTTCCTCTAGCTCTAACCTCTATTTGATATTGTGAATGCATGCTCATAGGATTGACCTTTCCTTGCTCCAATGGCTTGAGTCGCGAGTTCCTGATCAATAATACCATCTATATCTCTTCAACCAATGGAACTTGCTTTTTAGTGCCAATACTTTGGACTAGATTTTCATAACCTCACCCAATCCATTGAGGATGACTTGAACCGTCTGTTTGGGCTTCATCGTCTATTCTGTTGTTTGCGAATCAAATGTTGTAGTAAGTATGACGAGATTATTTACTGTCGTGAAAACTTTAAATGATCTGGTTTTTGAGGTTTAGAATTTTGAAAGATCTACCTCTCCTTGGTTCAAAGCAAATCTTCTGTAGATGACATCAAGTGGGAGCCAATCCGCTAAGTGCACGCCCCATATGTCCATCCAAGACCTGGCTCTTTTTTTGAATAGGCTTCTTGCTCACGGTAGATCTTGGAGCGCAAATGGCTCCTTTCTAAATGCCAAACTCCACCAGATGGATTGCATCCCCTCTCATCCCAATGCAACCCTTCCAAACCGAGCACTCAAGGCAATCCCTTCATGTTGTTATCAGACCAGGAATGATATAATCCAACCCAACTACCTTCAAAGGGAATCCTGAAAACAATCTCATGTACCAATCTAGCCCATTCCAATAACCTGTTGCTTTAGACCCACCTTTCTCAATAAGGAATATAGTGATCTCAACCCATCGGGATTGACTAGCAAACATGCGAGGCAACCACTTACTTAGTAGGGAAACACATCATACAATCAATGCATGGTAGTTTCCATTAAGCATAAGCACTCATATTGTGGAGCCACATCTATTGGCATCCACGGAGGCAGCAAACTCGATGGTGTTTGGGGTAGCTGATAAGCTATTAAGTTTGCACATATTGGACTGGAATCAATCGGACAGTGGCCCCCTAGATATCTAGAGCCGTGCACAATGCACGGTAGTTTCCATTAAGCACTCATATTGTGAAGCCACATCTATTGGCATTCGTGGAGGCAACAAACTTGATGGTGTTTGGGGCAGTTGATAAGCTATTAAGTTTGCACATATTGGACTAGAATCAATTGAATAGTGGCCCCTTAGATATCTGGAGCCATGCACAGCACCTTGGAGGGACAACGAGTATAGGATAGCCAGTCCAAACAATGGTTTATTTGGAGAATTGATTGAATAGTTGATCTACTCTCTCTCTCTCTCTCTCTCTCTCTATCAATGCTTCCACACTGCACCACTCTCAGAAAGACTCCCCATACTTCAGACTCTGTTGAGAGAAGCGGAACAAAGTTTTTGCTTTCAATCATTGGCAATTTGAATAAAAGTCAAATCACATACTTCAGACTCTTTTGAGAGGAGATGAACAAAGCTTTGGCTTTCAATCATTGGCAATTTGACTAAAAGTCAGAACACAGTATTTTTTAGAGTTTTTAGCAGCATGCATCAGTTAAGAGTTGCTTTTGAGATGATTGAATTAGGGCTGCTGCATTATTTCCTGGTGTGGAGATTGTCCAGCATGATCATGGCATTTCACAATAAAAGTATTGTTTAGAGGTATTATCTACCTTTGTCATGGGTGGCTAATTGTACTCCATTGACTAATCCTATGGATCCCAATAGCAAGATGATGGTTTAGAGATGGTGGATGCTACCATGTATTGGTAGCTCAGTTGGCTCTTTGTACTATTTGACTAACACGGGTCTTGATTTGGCATATGCAATGAAGTCAGTTCCCTTAAGCACCTCACTATACCTATTGGCACAGGTAGGCATGTGTGTACTACGGCATCTTGGTATACTTATTAGTTGCAGATTCATTATCATAGGAGTTGTACTTCAAGGATCCACTGGTTCTAGAGACATTGATGCCAAAAGATCTCGTGGTGGATTCTCTTTCTTTCTTGGTTCTGGCTTGATTTGTTGGTCTAGTCAAAAGTAGTCTACTATTGCAGGATCATCTAAAGAGGTAGAATACCAAGCTTCTATAATGCTACCTACAATGACAAGAAGTTATTGGATGATTTGGGTTATCTATAATTAGTAACCTTGTATCCTCTATACCAACAATTAGAGTGCCATGGCATTGGCACATAACCTGGTTTTCCATTCAAGAGCTGAGCACATATGAGTTCATTTACATTTGGCTCATGACTAGATTGAGTAGCACGTGATTTATTTGGAGAACGTCTCTATTCGATACAATGTGGTTGATGTCTTCACCAGGGCTTTACCTCAAAGTAGCCTTGCTCAGCTACTTGCACAAGTTGGTGGTGGACCCCCTTAGCAAATTGAGAGGAGGAGCTCCTGCAATTGAGAGGAGGAGCTCCTTGTCCCTCTAATTTTCTCTCTTCACAACTTCATTTGGGTGCTCATCTCCATTTTGTTCCCAAAATGTTGGTTGGTGTGTCTAGATTTTGCAGTTGCTGAGTATTCACTCATACATTTACTTTTATTTCTTGTAATATCAATTTCAAAAATTAAAATTTTTGGTAAGTTTCAAAAAGCGATCACTACAAGTAGGTAGAAATATCCAAGAAAAACTTAGAGACTGAGGTCTTGAGAACTTGAGTCTACCGTTGAGCTGAAGGCTAGGTGATGGGGGTCTATAGAGTTAACTGGTACTATGGAGACTCCCCCTATGGCTAGAAAGTTGGGTGGAGAAGGTTTCCAACCGGTGTTAGTATTGAGGTCTAAACTGCTCTTAATTGGGACTCATTGCTGAATGAAAGAGGGTACTAACTGATATTCATGGCCTAGCTCTACTGGGCCATTTGCATCCAAATCCACCTAGATCTAGAGGAAAACTAGAAATAAAACCAAGTGTGGACTAGCCCGTATTTATAGAACTGGTACAAACTATAACTTCTAGAAAAGTAATACAACCAAGTGTGGACTAGCCCATATTTACAGAACTGGTACAAACTATAACTTCTAGAAAAGTAGAGTCATCATGACCTCACACTTGGAGAAGAGGTCTCCATAATCTAAAAATAGGAGTCCCCTGCTAGCATTACAAAGATAAGCAATCCATTGCAAAACTAGTACTGTAGACATGAGTATTCTCCCACTGAAGCATGAAGCTCGTGATACACACTCCGTCTGTTAGTGAATTTCAAAAACCTCCACTAAGTTGAACTAGAAGGCCTAACTACTAAAAGTCAACCATGGAACATACTTCCTTCATCCTTGGAAGCCACATGCTTAAGTGTACTAACAAAGGGAGATACTGATTATGGATCCCAAATCTGAAAAGCCAACTTTGGGTATATTGGAAACATTACCTGAGAAATCTATTGGCTAGCCTCCTAAGAGACCTAGGCTAGTGCCTCCTGAAAGGCTGGCACAGATACCTCCTTCGAGACCTACATAGCCTCAATAAAAGTCAAGCAGTCTATTAGAGCTCGCTCAAATGTCTAAACTAAGACGTTCAATGTAACCTCTTGAGAAGAGCACTTAATCTTGGAAAGAGAACATCTCCTCCTTTGGACCTCAATGTAAGCAGCCACCAACTGATCATTCTTCTACTGAAGATATACCTTTGTAAGACTAGAATAAGTCCAATCATACAAATTTAGAATTTTTGTTGTTCTAAAGATCAAAAATAAAAGAGAAAATGAAAGAGAAGAAAAAATAGGTAAACAAAAACTTTTATGAAAAACAAAAGGAAGACATACTTAGCAAGTAAAGCAACACTTATGTCGTCATCAGTGCCCAAGCATAAGCAGCTATATTACCGGGTTTCTAAAGACCTATGGAGTCTCTTGGGCAAACCCAGTGCTTACTAAAATACGTCAAATCCCTTGCATAAGCAAGTAAAACATATTCAAAGTTTGTTGTTGATAGGCTGGAATTAATTGAAAACCAAGGTTTTGAGCCTGATCTAAGAGGAATTAAGGAAAACTTTGGGCTGTTGACTTGAGATTAAAATGCAGCAGATCAAGTCTAATCTGAAGAAAAAAAGTAAGAAAATTTTATGTCCTCAGACTGAAACAGGACTGAAACACAGCACTACAAGTCTGATTTGAGATTGTCTTAGACTTATCTGGTCAAAAATGCATGGTTGGAAGGTCTGCTAGCATGGTGCCCTGGCTGGGGACTAGAAAAGGCAGAGCCTTTATGGGATTGAAGATCTTAAAATGCAAACAATAACCGTTGTGTAGTACTGGTTATTGTCGTGCTCACTTCTATAGCATGCTACTCTCCATCATGCAAACAATGGTGGGAGGGCTCGACAAATGCAGAAGTCAGGCAACTCCGATGCTGAAAACTATCTTGACACCAACTGTAATCTATTACCCACATGGCGTGGATCTCCATATTGTAGAGGGCCTCAAGTGGGTGCATGCTAAACACTCACATGTGGGGGAAAGAGACTGAAAAGAAGCAAGGACAAGGGCTACTGACACTCGCACATGTGAGTACATGAGTGCCTAAGACTATGAACCCCTTGATTGATTGCTTATCAAGTCTATAATAGAAAAAAAACCCTAGCGTACCTGACATTGCACTTGTCTATGTTCATACAACTTCATCAAAAAAGAAAACTGCTTCGCCTTCAGTGAAGTTTTCTGACATCATCTTCTTTCTCCATACCAATTGCTCCTGGAGAAGTAAAGCATCCTGCAACATACCGATGTAATTTTGAGTATGTTTACACTAGGAAAGTTAGTGAGAACTTAAATAAAAAATTGAGTGGTTTACCTCACTGTCATCGATGGCCTTCCCATCGCCCCTTGTTATCAGCCGATTCGCACCCAAAGCTACGACCAGTCGCCATCTTGCCGATGATGAGAGCTGAAACTAGGTTGGGAGCTATGAGGGTTCTATCCAGATGAAGGCGATGTACTTGGAGTTGCTAAAACACTTTGGATGCTTAGAGGATCATGATGCAAAAAATGCATGAGAGAAAAAAACAAAGAAAGAAAAAGATGAATGATCATAGTATGAAAAAACATCAAGTTCTAATGTTCAATTTCTAAACTTACCGGATTGAGATCAAATCCATTGACACCAATTGCAGGAATGTATTTGTGAGTTTGTGGAATGATATAGGACGCTGTCACTTCAGATGCCATGACCCACCTCCTCGAGAAGTTAATATCTCCTGTCAAAAAAGCAAAGGCCAAGCCATTGCGATAAGGCTTTCCAGTACTTATGTTGGACTGGTAGTAGATGTTAATGTCGTTTGTATGGAGTGTCCCCATGGCAAGACACCGCCTCCACCGTTGATGTTTAATAAATCTCCCATCATGTGGCGAGCTTTCCTGCATAAACAAGCAAAAGAACAAAGGGGGGGAAAAAATTTAATGAGTAAAAATGAGAAAAATGTAACAACATTCATTGTGGAAATGTCTTTGCCGCACAACCAAACAACAAAACCTGTAAAAGAAAAAAGGGAGAAACAAGTGTTTGTAATCCTTGTGGGAGAGTATTCTCTACTTGAATACCAAGACCATAAACATCATGCACAATGTACCTGTGCCGACTCAACTTCTCTAGAATGATAGGATTCATGAACAATCTCTGCATAGTCGCTTGGGCTTCCAAAAAAGCCCGCACTGGAGAAGTCAAGCCACTATTGAGCATGTGTATTAGGATACACGTATCTAGGCAATAAGCCGAAACCTTTCGGCCGAAGCTTCAATAATGCCTGAAAACATTTTGTCAAAGAAAAAGACATTAAAGAAATAAAATCAGTAGCTACTCCCCATCCCAAATGCCTGAAATGCTAAAGTTACCTGCTGAGCCTATGACATCTTTGAAGATGGAGCCAACTAAGGGTACACAAGCTATTTTTTTCCCCGCCTGGTGTCCTGCCATAAAAGTGTGTGTCCTTAAGGTAGATGTGTATGCTAGAAGCAAGCGTTTGCATGCATTGTGGAAGTAGAATGTAACGTATTTAATTGTGAGAAAGGCTCGTTTTGAGAGATCAAATGGCATGGAAGAGCTATTTACATCTTACAAAAAAATCAAACAAAGTAGATTAAAGGATTGAAACATTTTTATCAGTAAGATGTAAACAGGTCTACCACGCAATGTAAGAACTGTAGCATTGAAATAAAACAAAGCTAAGTTAGAAGGACGTCCGCATCTTTGAAAACACACAAAAAAAAGTCGGAAGGAACGCGCAGAGGCATTGTACTTAATGTATGCATGTCTAGTCAAGAGTCAAGGGAACATTATTCATGACAGTGCTGCTCCATGCAGAGGCACAAAAACAAAAACGCTATCAACAATTAGACTATATACTCCTCTCGTAATCGCCATCTTGTCGTGGCTTGAGATTTATCAATTCCAAGCAACACATACACCCACGAATGAAGAAACGACTCAGTCGGCGGACCTACCAGAAAAAATGAAGGGCATTAGAGATGAGAATTACCACAGCATTGTGCTCTCTTCGTAGTGAGTTGTGCTCTCTTAGCTTCACAAAATTCATCGACTGAAAGGCAAATGTGCATGGGGAGAGAAGGCAAGAACTTTGATTCAAGCGTTTCGAACAATTCCAAGGTACTCATGCCTTTTAGGAAGAAACACCTCCGAGTGACCGAGTACATGATACATAGTTCCCACAGCTCTTGCAATAGCAGTTAAATTTGTTTCATCATTACCAAGACTCATTTGATGTTCCTGTAGAGTCCCAAAAAGGCTCATCTATATGCAACTAAAAGACACTACAAGGCATAGGCCATTTTCCGACGGAAATACCGACGCTTTTTACATTAAAAATTTTTTTTTTCACGGGCGCAAAGGTCGCTATAAAAGTCGTTAAAATCGTCGGAAAAGGAGCGTCGCTATAAACCGTCGCTATATAGCGACGCTGTTAATCGTCGCTATATAGCGACGATCTAAACGTCGCTATATAGCGACGATATAAACGTCGCTATATAGCGACTCTGTTAATCGTCGCTATATAGCGACACTGGTAAACGTCGCTATATAGCGACGATTAACAGAAGGTAAAAAAAATGGTTAGTGGGGCTAAACAGGGCCAAAAGGAAGCCCTGTTTAGCCCCACTAACCATTTTTTTTTTTTTGTAATTACAAAAGAAAGTTTTTTATAACAAAATTTCCCTTGCTTGCAGGGTGATACAAAATTGTTCTTGTGAACGATGAGGAAGAAATGCATATACATATACAACTGTGTTTGAAACAAAATTACCCTGTGAAAGGGCGATACAAAATGGCTCTAACGAGCGGATATGAAAAATGCTACTACCACTACTAATCCGAATCCGAATCCGAATCGTCTTGTTGGGCTGTTCCCTGGTCCTCGGCACCTGCATCTTCTCCCTCGTCCCCGACACCTGCGTCTTCTCCTTCGTCATCGGCACCTGCGTCTGATCCTTGCCCCTGTTGATCGCTCGTCTCTGATGATGGGACGCTTGAGCTTTGACCCTGAGACTGAACCAAATAAATCGAAAATTAGATTGGAACTTAAATTAAAAAGTGAGATTACAAGCAGGAGTAAACTTATACCGTGCGAGCAGCCACCTCAGCCCAATCGACTGTCGCTCCCATTGCCTCTTGCTCAATGAACCACGGCTTGGTTCCTATCCGAAATGCGCGCCGCGTCTCTGCATCTGTAGGAAGACGACCCATCGCAGCTTGCTGTGGATCCAATTTACGAGAGTTAGAGTTAGCTAAAGTGCATGTAATATGTAAGTAAAACAAATAGAACAATACATTAAATGGAAAGAAGTAAACTTACCACGGTTGCCTCGAACGCATACCGTCCACCTGCACCAAAGTGCGAAGTACCTACGACATCCAGCCGTCTCTTCGCAGCCCTCCTCTGACCCTCGAACATTTCAGGATGGTCCCTATTCTGCTTCTTCAAGAACTTCCAATCAGCTTTGTCTGCCCAGCTGGGTTTAGACGACCCCTTTGTAATGGAAGTACGCATGGTTGATCTGCGATGCTTTAGGACCAAACCCATGCGCTCGAGCATATAACTGTTATTAAACTCCACATTTGGCGGATTAGGAAATCTGAGTTTTAACTCATCGATCACCGCCTGCTTCTTTTGGCCATCTTGATACCGCCAATCGATATTTATGCCGCTCTTGAAGTGATGACTCATCAACCGCCTCATGGCGGCCATCACTGCTTTGCCCTTTTTGTCTTCTATTATCTCTCCGGCAGATGTGATTTGATAGGAGAGATCCCCTGATGAGTAAGGGGGACTGACGGTAGCAGAGTCTGAAGGAGTGGAAGCTGCGCGACCGCTTCCGAATCGAGGAGTAGCTGTGGGAGTAGGAGAGGGAAAGGGACCTGACTGATACTGTGTCTCCGGACCAAGTCGAGACCTAAAGAAGCATGAGTGTGCTGACTCGTCTACATCTCCTGAGTCAGCACAACATGAGCCGCCCATCCTACTCTTCCTTCCCTTGCGGGAGGCATGCGCAGGTGATGATCCCGCGGTCGAAGGGGCGCGAGGGGATGGCTGGGCTGTACGTCCACCCGTCGGTGTAGGGGAAGGAATTGCGGAGGTCCTCTGAGAGAGCAGAGAGAAGAATCTCGCTGCCTCCTCATCGCTCATCTGCGCTACAAACTCGTCGGGAGTCCCAACAAATCCATGCGCGGCTAGCAAAGGAGTCCCCTGAGGGGTAGTGGCAGTGCTACGTGGAAGAGGGGTCGGACCAGGGGTAGTCACAGTGCTAGGACCGAGAGGAGTCGGACCAGGGGTAGTCCTCGGGGTAGTCGCCTGAGAGGAATCAAAGTCCTCTGGAGCATATAGATCGTGAGCTCTCCTCCTGCGAGGCTGTCCGTACTCGTCGGATGAGCGACGTGATCCCATGTCTAACATAGACACAAACACAAAAACAGAAAACAAATAAACAAACATGAGCATTCTCATAGGCATAGGCATAGGCAAGAAGAAAGAAGAGGGAAAGGAAAGAAGAGGGAAAGGAAAGAGGGAAAGAAGAGGGAAAGATAAGAGGGAAAGAAGATGTAAAGGAAAGAAAAGAATGAGAACGAGGAAATAGAGAATGAGAGAAAGGGAAAGAGATGAGGGAAAATAGAGAATGAGAGAAGGGGGAAATGAGAGAAGGGGGAAATAGAGTGGGAAATAGAGAATGAGCTTATGCAAAAATAGAGAATGAGCTTATGCTTCTCTCATTCTCTATTTCCGCATAAGCTCACGCATGTGCATGAGCTTATGCGGAAACTTAAGCATAAGCTCATGCACATGCATGAGCATAAGCATGAGAAGGATGAGTTTCCGCATGCTTATGCTCATGCGGAAAAAGAGAAGGAGCTTATGCAGAAAAAGAGAAGGAGAGAAGCATCTCTCATTCTCTATTTCCGCATAAGCTCCTTTTCTTTTTCCGCATGAGCTTATGCTTATGCTCATGGGTGAGCATGAGCTTATGCTCATGTTTCCGCATATGCGAAAATAGAGGAGGAGAGAAGCATAAGCTTCTCTCATTCTCTATTTCCGCATATGCTCACGCAAAAGAGAAAGAGAAAGAGCTTATGCGGAAAGAGAGAAAGAGCTTATGCGGAAAAAGAGAATGAGATCCGCATATGCTTCTCTCATTCTCTATTTCCGCATAAGCTCCTGCGGAAACTTCCGCATAAGCTCATGCTCATGAATAAGCATAAGCTCATGCTTATGCTCATGCGGAAATAGAGAAGGAGCTTATGCGGAATGAGAGAAGGAGCTTGTCATGAGCTTATGCGGAATAAGAGAAGGAGCTCATGCGGAAACTTGCGGAAAATTGCATGCGGAATAAGAGAAGGAGCTTATGCGAAAAAAGAGAATGAGAGAAGCATAAGCATAAGCATGAATGAGCATAAGCATGAGCTTATGCTTATGCTTATGCATAAGCATAAGCATAAGCTCATGCATAAGCATAAGCATGAGAGAAGGGGCTTATGCGGAAATAGAGAAGGAGCTTATGCGGAATGAGAGAAGGAGCTTATGCGCAAAAAGAGAAGGAGCTTATGCGGAATGAGAGAAGGAGCTTATGCGGAATGAGAGAAGGAGCTTATGCGCAAAAAGAGAAGGAGCTTATGCGGAAAAAGAGAAGGAGCACTTGCGGAAACTTGCGCATAAGCTCTTGCGGAAACTTGCGCATAAGCTCATGACAAGCTCCTTCTCTCATTCCGCATAAGCCCCTTCTCTATTTCCGCATGAGCATAAGCATGAGCTTATGCTTATGCTTATGCATAAGCATAAGCATGAGCTTAAGCATAAGCTCATGCTTATGCTTATGCATAAGCATAAGCATAAGCTCATGCTTATGCTCATGCGGAAATAGAGAAGGGGCTTATGCGGAATGAGAGAAGGAGCTTATGCGAATGAGAGAAGGAGCTTATGCGGAATGAGAGAAGGAGCTTATGCGGAAAAAGAGAATGAGAGAAGCATATGCTTCTCTCATTCTCTATTTCCGCATAAGCTCTTCCGGAAACTTACGCATAAGCTCATGCGGAAGAATGAGCATAAGCATGAGCTTATGCTTATGCTTATGCATAAGCATAAGCATAAGCTCATGCTTATGCTCATGCGGAAAAAGAGAGGGAGCTTATGCGGAAAAAGAGAAGGAGCACTTGCGGAAACTTGCGGATAAGCTCATGCTCATGAATGAGCATAAGCATGAGCTTATGCTTATGCTTATGCATAAGCATAAGCATAAGCATAAGCATAAGCTCATGCTTATGCTCATGCGGAATGAGAGAAGGAGCTTATGCGGAATGAGAGAAGGAGCTTATGCGGAAAAAGAGAATGAGAGAAGCATATGCTTCTCTCATTCTCTATTTCCGCATAAGCTCTTGCGGAAACTTACGCATAAGCTCATGCGGAAGAATGAGCATAAGCATAAGCATAAGCATAAGCTCATGCTTATGCTCATGCGGAAATAGAGAAGGAGCTTATGCGGAAAGAGAGAAGGAGCACTTGCGGAAACTTGCGGATAAGCTCTTGCGGAAACTTACGCATAAGCTCATGCTTATGCTTATGCGGAAACTTGCGGAAACTTGCGGAAACTCATGCTTATGCTCATGCGGAAATAGAGAAGGAGCATAAGCATGAGCATAAGCATAAGCATAAGCATAAGCATGAATGAGCATAAGCATGAGCTTATGCTTATGCTTATGCATAAGCATAAGCATAAGCTCATGCATAAGCTCATGCTCATGCATAAGCTCATGCGGAAACTCATGCGCATAAGCTCTTGCGGAAACTTGCGCATAAGCTCATGACAAGCTCCTTCTCTCATTCCGCATAAGCTCCTTCTCTATTTCCGCATGAGCATAAGCATGAGCTTATGCTTATGCTTATGCATAAGCATAAGCATAAGCATAAGCTCATGCTTATGCTCATGCGGAAATAGAGAAGGAGCTTATGCGGAATGAGAGAAGGAGCTTATGCGGAAAAAGAGAATGAGAGAAGCATATGCTTCTCTCATTCTCTATTTCCGCATAAGCTCTTGCGGAAACTTACGCATAAGCTCATGCGGAAGAATGAGCATAAGCATGAGCTTATGCTTATGCTTATGCATAAGCATAAGCTTATGCTCATGCGGAAAAAGAGAGGGAGCTTATGCGGAAAAAGAGAAGGAGCACTTGCGGAAACTTGCGGATAAGCTCTTGCGGAAACTTACGCATAAGCTCATGCTCATGAATGAGCATAAGCATGAGCTTATGCTTATGCGGAATGAGAAGGAGCTTATGCGGAATGAGAGAAAGAGCTTATGCGGAAAAAGAGAGGGAGCTTATGCTCATGCGGAAAAAGAGAGGGAGCTTATGCTTATGCTCATGCGGAAAAAGAGAGGGAGCTTATGCGGAAAAAGAGAAGGAGCACTTGCGGAAACTTGCGGATAAGCTCTTGCGGAAACTTACGCATAAGCTCATGCTCATGAATGAGCATAAGCATGAGCTTATGCTTATGCTTATGCATAAGCATAAGCATAAGCTCATGCTTATGCTCATGCGGAAATAGAGAAGGAGCTTATGCGGAATGAGAGAAGGAGCTTATGCGGAAAAAGAGAATGAGAGAAGCATATGCTTCTCTCATTCTCTATTTCCGCATAAGCTCTTGCGGAAACTTACGCATAAGCTCATGCGGAAGAATGAGCATAAGCATGAGCTTATGCTTATGCTTATGCATAAGCATAAGCATAAGCTCATGCTTATGCTCATGCGGAAAAAGAGAGGGAGCTTATGCGGAAAAAGAGAAGGAGCACTTGCGGAAACTTGCGGATAAGCTCTTGCGGAAACTTACGCATAAGCTCATGCTCATGAATGAGCATAAGCATGAGCTTATGCTTATGCTTATGCATAAGCATAAGCATAAGCTCATGCTTATGCTCATGCGGAAATAGAGAAGGAGCTTATGCGGAATGAGAGAAAGAGCTTATGCGGAAAAAGAGAAGGAGCACTTGCGGAAACTTGCGCATAAGCTCTTGCGGAAACTTGCGCATAAGCTCATGACAAGCTCCTTCTCTCATTCCGCATAAGCTCCTTCTCTATTTCCGCATGAGCATAAGCATGAGCTCCTTCTCTATTTCCGCATGAGCATAAGCATGAGCTTATGCTATGCTTATGCTTATGCATAAGCATAAGCATAAGCATAAGCTCATGCTTATGCTCATGCGGAAATAGAGAAGGAGCTTATGCGGAATGAGAGAAGGAGCTTATGCGGAAAAAGAGAAGGAGCACTTGCGGAAACTTGCGCATAAGCTCTTGCGGAAACTTGCGCATAAGCTCATGACAAGCTCCTTCTCTCATTCCGCATAAGCTCCTTCTCTATTTCCGCATGAGCATAAGCTCATGCTTATGCTCATGCGGAAATAGAGAAGGAGCTTATGCGGAATGAGAGAAGGAGCTTATGCGGAAAAAGAGAATGAGAGAAGCATATGCTTCTCTCATTCTCTATTTCCGCATAAGCTCTTGCGGAAACTTACGCATAAGCTCATGCTCATGCGGAAATAGAGGAGGAGCTTATGCGGAATGAGAGAAGCATAAGCATAAGAGAATAAGAGGGATGCGGAAATAGAGAATAAGGGGGAAAGGAAAGAGAGAAGGGAAAAGAGAGAGGGGGAAAGAGAGAATAAGAGAAGAGGGAAAAAAGAGAAGGGGGAAAATGAGAAAAAGAGAAGGGGGAAGAGAGGGTTCCTACGCCCATCACTGCAGCTAGCGCTTAAGGCGCTAGCTGCAGGCAAATGCAAATAACAAAAAGCTTAAATGGAAAGAAGAGGAAGCACTTACCTGTAAAAGTATGTCCCGCTCGGTGTAGTGGACTGGGCCCACAAAAGAGAGACTATGTCCCGCTCGGTGTAGTGGACTGGCCCTACAAAAGAGAGAAAACAACCCATTTTTTCAAATAAGATGTTAGTGGAAAGAGGAGATCACAAAAGCAACTTCTTGAAAGGAGACAAGGAAAGAGAAGATTGAGGAGACAAGGAAAGGAGGAGATTGAGGAGAAGAGAAGGAAGAGAAATACAGAAAGAAGAGGTGAGTTTCTTTCTTTCTTTCTTGAAATTTCGTTTTTTGTTTGAATCCTTTCTAATCAAGCATGAAAACTAGTTTAAAACTTTAGCAATACAAGTAGAAACACTCAGAAAACCAAAGCTAACAAACAAACAACCTACATTGTTGAAAAAAACTTACCTTTTGAAGAACTTTCTTTCTGGAAACCAAAGAGGGAAAGAGGAGAGAGAGGGTGCACAAGAGGTAGGAGGAGGGTGAGGAGTGGGAAATAGGGTAGGAGGTTGCTTGGAATAGATGGGAGGTCAGTGAAAATAGGTGGGAGGAGATTTTGGAGAGCTTAGTTTAGAGATTAGGAAAGCTTTGAGCAAAACGCCGCGGGTTTCGGCGTTTCGGGTTTTAACCCACAGCGTCGCTATATAGCGACGCTTATTCGTCGCTATATAGCGACGTTTTTAAGTGAAAACGTCGCTATATAGCGACGCTTTCAATTAAAATCGTCGCTATATAGCGACGGAACAGAGCGTCGCTATATAGCGACGCTTACTGTTTGTTTTTTAATGAGGCCTCTTGTGACTCAAACATGCTATGCCTATAATTGTCAATATCTCCTCTTACTACACAGCCTTACTATATAGGATTTTTTGTTTCAATCCTTACTATATAGCGATGTCATTCTTTTTATATAGCCTCAAGAGAAGCTCAAATTAAACATGCTATGCTCATAATTGTGTACATCTCCTCTTCATGCTTATGTTTTGGTTTTATAAGTGTAGATGGAAGGGACGAGTGGAAGCTCATCCGATGATGCGCCAACGCCCGGGAGCACGAAGTGGCTTACGGAGAGGTTATATTGTCATTGCACTCATTGCAAGCGAGAAGTACGACATCAACGTCGTATTATCATGCGCCACTTGCGGATGTATGGGGAGGAGCCGGAACCAGTACCCCCCGTTGGTGTTGCACATGTTGATGGATCATCGGTAAGTCAAAGCTATTTAAGTTCGCAATCTTATTGTATACCCGGAATTAGAAGATCTTCTATTTACACGAATGAGCTTATGACAGGATGACGAGGGTGACGAGGGTACACATATACCTTCTCACTTTCAACAAGACTATAGTCTCCCAGATGACGACGAGGGTATGGTCGACATGATGGATTCCATTTTTAGGGGCACTACATCCCACGTACACGTGATGTCAGAGTCTGAGGTGAAAATGCGAGAGTTGCAATCAACACAATTGTACGAGGGTGCCAGGATGTCTAAACTACGTGCTTGTCTCTCAATCTTGAATCTACAAGTACAGTATGGGTGGTCGGATACAAGTGTCTCGACCTTAATGAGGTTAGCCCTTGCATTAATTTGATTGACTCATTATTTGGATATTGTTTGTTTTGAGAATCATCATTTGGATAGTGTCTTTGTCATAGGTTGCTCCAAAAGATGTTGCCTGCACCAAATACCATGCCCGCATCAAGAGATGAAGCGAAAAAGATGCTAACAATGGTGGGTATGGATTATGATACCATCCATGCTTGCCGTAATGATTGTATTCTCTTTCGTCGTGAGCATGGAGATTTGGCTAGTTGTCCAAAGTGTGGGGAACAACGATATAGAGATGACTTGTAGGGTGAGAGGATACCGGTAAAGGTCTTAAGACACTTTCCCATCATTGCAAGAATACAACACATGTTTCGATGCAAATCCATAGCGGAGTTGATGACATGGCATGCATCTCATCGGTCCACTGATCACACATTGAGGATTCCCACAGATTGTGCGGCTTGGAAGCACATGGATAATCAGTGGCCGGACTTTGCGAGAGAGCCACGCAACTTACATCTTGGGCTAGCCATGGACGGTGTGAATCCTTTCGGGTTACGCTCGACATCTTGGTCGACATGGCCCATAGTCGTGGTGAATTACAATATCCCACCATGGCTAACAATAAAAAAGGGACACCTCATGCTTGCACTACTTGTGCCAGGAAAGTACAAGGCAAGAAACATGGACGTGTACATGGCACCTTTGATAGAGGAGTTACAGATATTATGGAGAGGAGTGCAGGTCTTTGATATTTCCAGAGCTCCTAGGCATACCAGTGATATTTCCGTCAAGGGTATCTTGATGTGGACCATGCATGACTACCCAGGATATGGAGAGTGCGCAGGTACGTGGTTATGTCTTTACATGTACAATGAGGGATTATGCTTTTTTTACTCTCTTTTGCACGCATGTCTTGTACTAACATATTCATGCACGCGTGCAGGGCTTGCTACAAGTGGGTACCATGCTTGTCCTGTTTGTGGACCCGCTCTGAAATCGCTTGCACGCTACTCCAAACACATGAGGAAAAATGTTTATGAAGGTCATGCTCGATACCTTCCGCTCGACCATCTCGCACGTGGAGGTCAGCTTGATCCACCACCATCATATTTAAAAGCAAGTGATTGGATTCAAGCTTGGAGGGAGAATGGAGAGGAACCTCCTCCTGGTATGAAGAGGCTATCGATCTTTCACGAGCTTCCTTATTGGGGTCAGTTACAAATCAATCATCTCTTGGATCCCATGCATATCTTTAAGAATGTGGGGGCTACCATTTGGGCACACTTGGTTGGTTCCAAGGACTCGAGAGGAGTGCGAGAAGACTTGCGTGCTATGAATAGGATGTCTTGTTTGTGGCCCCAAGTGCATGCTTCAGGAAAAGTTGTCCTCCCGAAAGCAACGTGGATCCTCTCTACGAGGGAGGAGGCAGCGATCAAGGCAGACATTGCCTCTTTTCAAACACCGACAGGGTACATGCGTTGCTTGAAAGGAGCATTTTCAAAGGACAATAAGCTTAGTGGCCTCAAGTCCCATGATTGGCACAAGGTCTTACAGGTATTCTAAGTAGAATTAGTGTACCGATAATAGTGATGCATTAGCGTAATTATTATTATATTATATTGTTGACATGATTTCATTGTTGCTTTGATAGTTCATCCTTCCAATTACAATAAAAGGGTGCTTACAAGAAGATGTTAGAAATGCTATATTCAAGATCTGTGGTATTGTGAGGTATGCTTACTATCAATTCGCATTATCTATTTTCTTCATGGACATGTGAAATAGGTGGATATCTCAAATATCTTACATATGCATGGACATGTGAAATAGGTGGATATCTCAAAAAGAGATCTCTATATCGAGCATCGAGAAGGCTAGGGTGGAATCCATCGAAGCCGTATGCTTGCTTGAGAAGCACTTTCCCTCAAGCATTATGACAACTCAAGTCCACTTGCTTGTGCACATAGTTGATGAGGTGGCTATAGCAGGTACCGTTCATAATCGATGGATGTTTTTTCTCGAGCGGTTTATGAAAACTTTAAAGGGGTTTGTAAGACAAAGAGCAAGACCAGAAGCAAGCATGGCAGAGGGATGGCTTGTGCAAGAGTCATTAGTATATATCACAGAGTTTCTTGCATCCACGGATCCTGATATGCCGCAAGCTTGGCACAACAAGGATGATGATCGCATCATTGGCGAGGTCCCCCAAGGAAAAGGGATTGAAAGAAAGATGAGCGAAGAGCAAATGGAGAAATTCAATAAGTTTTGTATCCTCAATAGCCCTGAGATGCAGAAGTGGATTGAGAGATATGAAGTGGCCAAAGCAGAAAGAATAAATGCAAGGACGAGATTCAGAGTAATGTACAGGCGATCACAACCATATCCACGAGATCTGGCTCTTCTCCCTACTCACATGTCACTTGATTGGCTACAACTAGCTATACGTAAAGCCGAACGTGATGGAGAGACAATAAACGAGCGCGAGCGGGAGTTATCATCTGGATGTATGGTGCATGTAAGTTTCTTATCTCTTGATGTAATTAAGTAATTATTTGTGGCAATATATGCTATAAAATAGGTGCATCTTCATTGTTTTAATGATGCTCTTTTACAGTACAAAAAGTACAGTGCATTATGGTCATATGGACGACATTTTCGCATAGAACGCATCGATTCAAAGAGAGTCACGTATGATTGTGGAGTCATGGCTAACTTCACACAAGATAGCCGAGCAAGTGCTTCGGATACCAATCTTCTCTCCTCACAGTTGGATTATTGTGGAACCATACGCGACATCTATGAAATTGATTTCAGACGATTTACTATTTTCATTCTTGATGTAAAATGGTTTAGAACTACTTACAACGGTCCCCATGCAACTGTGAGAAAAGATGGTAGCGGTCTCTTTGCAATAGACTCCACCAAACATTGGACCGATGAAAGTGATACTTTTGTTCTTCCCGAGCACTGTGAGCAGGTGCATACTAATGATTTAATTAGTCGAAGCTTTCGTTTTTTAAGTCCATTGATATATATATAATTGACGACATTTGGCACGTGATTTTTCATCTTCAATATAGGTGGTTTTTCATCCGGATCGTTCTGATCCAAGATGGTGGTACGTGATCCAAGTTGCGCCACGAAGTAAGCAGATTTTTGAAGATCGAGATGTGGATATGGAGATGCCACTACCAAATCCGGATCCAATTGATGAATCTAGCGAAGAAGATGTAGATCACCATATGAGGCAAGAGGAAGATGCGCATAATGACATCGCACGGGAGGAGGATGGAGATCACGATATTGACGAGGAAGACAACAATCGTCAAGATCGATCACCACACTTAAGCTTAATTGAAGAAGATGATCAAATACTTTTAGGTGAACGTACGATGCTAGAGTACGATGATGATATAGGAGATCAACTCGGTATAGAGTTGGAGATAGACTTACTTGGCGCCTTAGACTTGGCTCAAGATGAAACAGTTGATGTAAATGCTCTTATTTAATTTGATTTTTCTCATCTCCAACTTGGACATGAATATATGAGCTTCAAAGGCTTGATGTACATGCTCTCATTTTTTATTTCTCTATGAGCTCAAACATGTATGAAAATTTAAAAAATTTTGTCATTGGAAGAAAATAAATTTTAAGACTTAAAAAAAAAAAAAAACCTCTCTGTAAAACGTCGCTATAATATAGTCTCAGTGTCGCTATATAGCGATTTTTAAAAGTCGCTATATAGCGACTTTAATAGAAGTCGCTATATAGCGACCTTTCATAGTCGCTATATAGCGACTATTACTAACGTCGCTATATAGCGACGATTCTTAAAAGTCGCTATATAGCGACGATTTACGACACCCGATTTTTATACCGACGATTAACGCTAAGCGGGCGCTAATCGTCGGTACGTAAATGTCGCAATAGGATGCGTGTGTAGTAGTGAGAGTTCTCAAAAGGTACGTGGGATTATGGATGCCAATATAACAAACCCACAAATATTCCATGGATTTATTGATGTAAATCAAATTGGTAGTGTGGATGATGGATTTATTGATGTAAATCAAATTGGTAGTGTGGATGATGGAACATGTTATTGGATTCTTAGAAGCCTTGTCATGGTGGAAGAGCAATAAGCAACCAACACTAGCTTTATCATCTACTCAATATAGAGGATCTACCAACTATACGTGTGAAGCAGTTTAAGAATTGATAATGGTAGTAATCGATTATTATTTATTCCAAACAAGAGGAATAAAGAGATTAGCATATGTTGTATTAAGGATGGTGTAAATTGCACCATAGATATAGGAGATAGGGTCAAACCATAACTCTAAGAGGCTCATGTATATTAATAACCCTGTGTCAACAAGGACTAAGTAAATTGTGTAAAAATGTTTGCATAGAGTAATAGCAAAGCTCGATTGGTAATTACATGTGCCTAACATCATATTAGAAAGATATGATAGGATAGGCATATTCAAAACTCTTTATCTCTTAGAAAGATCTAGGTGTACTTGTAAAATTTTTTCATGAACTTACACTAATTGATAGGATCCATTGGACCCTAGCTTAAAATTGGTTTTGATAGGCCCCGACTTATTAGCTGTATAGAGTAATACAAGCATACCCTTCTTTAAATGATTGGGCACAATATGTCGATCATCCGTGTCAGGCTTTCCTTTTATACTGTATCACCTCTTTGTCCACGTAGCTTGAAGATGTATCTCATCCAGGTGGCTTCGCTGATCCAATCGTCCCTTTGATTGCTTTTGGCTCACCTAAATGATGCTTGTAGCTACTCAAAGACTTTGAACCACAAATTCTAAGGGGACAACTGCTTCCAAGCCAAAAGCCATACAAAAAGGTTTGAGATTGGTAGTTACCTTTTTAGCCATTCTATAAGCCCACAAAGCTGAGTATAACTTGATGTCCCATTCTCCTTTAGTAGATTGTATTGTCTTTATGAGCATGAGCTTCAAGGTCTTATTGGCTTCACCATTACCATGAGCATAATAAGTAGTAAAAATTGTGTGCATGATTTTCAATTCCTTTTTAAGTACTTGCATCATATCATTGAGAAAATATGCACCTTCATCACTGACAAGCTAGAGAGGACAACCATACCAGCATATAATATTTGCATAGACAAATTTAGCTATGCTTTGAGCTGAGTTATCTTGGATGCCTTAGTTTGTGCCCACTTCATAGCATAGTCAATGGCAACATGTATATACTTGTTTTGAATAAACTTTGTGGGTTTAAAGGCACCAAAATCCAAACCCCAATGTTGAAAGGCTTCCCAAGTCTTGGGAGGTTGTGAAGGCATAGATTGCTTAGCCAATAATCGTCCAGTGCATTGACATACATCACACTACATACATCTATTTTGAGCATCTTTGAACAATGTCTCCCACCATAAACCTACTTGTAACATTGTTTGAGCAGTTAACTCACCTTGAAAGTGCCCTTCTGATGGACTCGAGTGAGCCTGCTACACCACCCTTGCACGTTCATGAGGTAACACCCATTAGCAAAGAATCCCATCTACACATTATTAGTAGAGCTATCCACTAATCAGAGTATATTTCCAAGCCTTAAGGGCTATTTGTCTGTGCTTTATCTCGAGGCATAGTCTTAGGAAATGTGCCTTGAGACAGGTAATTGACCAACTCAACATATTCATTCTCACAATAATCAATTGCGAACAAATTAGCATGTGGTAGTTCCATTTAAACTCCTTCTGCAATAGCAACATCCAACAAACAATCCATCCTTGAATAAAAAGTCTTGTTGATGAGACAAAGTAAGGCTTGATGATCCGCATAGAACACAAAAGGATTTTCGGGTAAAGAATGCCTTAACTTCTACACACTGAAAACCATTCCTAGAGCTTCTTGCTCGGTGATGCTATAGTCTGACTCTGTAGGTGTACGCAACCTACTAGCAACCACCAAATTTTGTACCAAAATAGTAAAAATCCATTTAGGCTCTTGGATGTAGCACACTGAAAAATGCTCAAGTAAGAACTTTAAAATGTTAGTTTATCTATTTCATGATTTGGCATAGCATTTATGACACACTAACAAACAAGAGCGAGAACTTCAAAATGTCAGTGTGCCATGATCCAATCATACTTGCAAAAGTGGCCAAAGTCCTCTCTAGAAAAGATCCAATCGTACTTGCAAAATCAAGATGTAGAGAGAGAAATACTAAAACTAAAGAGAGAAACCAAAAGCCTAAAATCTTTTCGGTCCCCCACTTTGTGGAGGGACTCAAAAGATCCCCCCACTTTGTGTAGGGTTTAAAAGGTCCCCCCACTTTGTGTAGGGACTAAAGAGGTTCCCCCACTTTGTGTAAGGACTCAAGAGACTCCCCCACTTTGTGTAGAGACCCAAGGGGTCCCCCCAAAAAGTGGAGGGACTCTTGTCCAAGAGGTTCCACCCCACCATCTCTCTATTTCTCTCAATACTCCACCGCCCCCTTCCTCTCCCCACTCTCCATTCCACCATCCCCTTTTCTCTCTCCACCCCACCATCCCGCTACCTCTCTCTATACCCCTTCCTATCTCCACCCCACCTTACAAGCAACTTACAATGCAACCCACCAAGTAATCACTTTTGCTATAATTACTAAAGCAATTTTGTGAAAACTATTTTTTATCATACTTTTGTCACTCTTAGCTGTTTGATATACTTATAAACATTTTGTAAAAAATTCTAGCTTAATGAAATCATTTTTATTTTCAAGCATGCTAGATAAAGATTCAAATTTGAGTATTGAATGGGTGAAACATTATGTCACCATACATTTGTGCATTTTTTGTAATCACATGTAATGGTTTTTTGTGCTCTTATGTTTCAAAAATAGTCCTATGACTCTACCTTAAGGTCACGAGAGGGGATCATCAAAAAATGTATCTACATCAAGTTGTGATTTCTTTGCCAAAACATCAAAAGGACACTTTTATGTCTTGTTATGCTACCAAACTAGTTTTGAGAGCCTCAAGGGATGAAGAATGTTCCAAATTGATTGTTTCATGTCACCCTATACCTTTAATGATCTACTAAGAGTTGCTATTCTTGATAGATTCAATGAATAGGCCACCAAGGAGGGGAGGTAAGTTAGAGGAGGAGTTCTTAATCTTGATGGAGCTGCATTGAGTAGGCGACCAAGGAGGGAGATCAAGTCTATGAAAATCTAATTTGTAGGGTAACTTTTTCGTACTTTCATAGCTAGTTTAGTACCACTCAAGAGAAGGAAAATGTTGGAAGTTGTAGTTAAATAGCACATAGGATATAGATTGAGAGCCTCAAGGGATGGGAAATGTTTCAAATTGATGGTGTCTACATGTCCCCCTATACCTTTGATAATAGATGAAATGTTGCTAATCTTGATGAAGATGCATTGATTAGGCCACCAAGGAGGGGGATAACTTAGAAATAGATGCAGAGCCTATATTACGTAGCTATCATAGAGTATTGTTACTTGTTAGTGCTCTACATTTCTCAATGTTATTGATCATTGTCTTTGCTTCTCCTACTACCACTGTGCATTTCAATTGTTTCCCATCATTCTCTACCTCCAAATCAGAAGTGCAAAGGTGGATCAAGAAGACAAGACTATTATGCATCCTAGAGACACTTAAAACTACATTCCATGCCATTGCTAGTTCTAAGAGACCATAAAATAGATTTTGGAAGGGGACTTTGTGGAGGCTAATGGCCATTGCCATGCCTTCTTAGTCAACTTGATAGGTGAGATATTGTCCTTTCCAGTAAATCATTACATCAAGATACAAATAGCTAACAGCTCTATTTTAGTACAAGTGTTTGGGAAACATGTTTCAAGAGAATTCAAGCTAAGTAACTAGCTATGAGAAGGATAATTCCAATTCTCGTAACATGCTTAAAGCTTTAAAGCTTAAAGCACCTTCATAAAGCCTTAAGCTTTATGCATATGCATAAAACTTTGGAGCTTTAAGCATATGCTTCAAGCCTATATCCTTCCCATTGCTTTCCCTTTCTTTTGAAATGAATGTATATTTAGTTAATTAATTAGTATGCATTTATTTAGGAGTAATTATTTTTGAGAACACAGTGTTGAAATGGATGGAGACTTGACCATTGTGCTCCAAGGAATCCTCACTCTCCCTGAAAAAATGCATGTTTAAATAGAATGCATTCTAAAGTTAAAATAAAATCTCTTAAAAGTTTTAAATAAACTCTCCCATTTCATTTCGTGAAGGATGCCAAGCAGAGGATAAAGTGGTAAGGGTAAAAAGCGATCCTTTGCTAATAGTACTACCTCGAGTAGTAGTATGGACAAGGTTCGGAAATTACTCGCGAAGCTAGATCCCAATACTAGGTAAAGACTCATGTGCAAGTGGGACAAGGAGAGACAGCAAGTGTTGAGTCCGTCGGCCTCTGTATAGAGAGAGAGAGAGAGAGAGAGAGAGACTCATAAATATGTAAGCATAGCACATGGGTTCAACAAAAGGAGTTTTTAAAATTTTTCTTTCATATTTTTACATATAGAAGGGTACCACCTAAAGTGGGTATTCATAGATTGAATAGACAAATGGTTTTTTTTATTCATGAATAATTAATATGTAAGGGACTTTACATAGGCCTGGAACACAATGATATATAGGATTTACATATAATGACCCTTATATAATTAATATACAAGGGACTTTAAGTAGGCCTTGAATGCACGTGATATAGAGGATTTACATATAATGGGCCCCCCAAGAGAGAGAGAGAGAGAGAGAGAGAGAGAGAGAGTCCACAACTGCCAAAAAAAAAAGTCTATCTTGTGACAAGACAATATAGTTTGTGAAATGCTTATAGTTTAGAAATTCACATACTAAAAAGGTAATTTAATTCATAGTCATATAAAATTTGAACTCTTATAAAGAGAAGAATGTGAGAGCAAGAGGGGTTTGAATTTACCCTTTGGATGCATGTCCTACATAGACTTTTCTACTATTGAACCCCTTAAGTATGAATCAAAGGCCCACTTTTAGACTTGTAATATTTAAGGGTCCTTAAGCAGAAAAACGCACCTTGTGCTTAGTTAATTATTATAATTCTTATAGTATTATCTTTGCATTCTTTGGTTGGGACTAATATATCGATGTCTTATTCCTTCCTATTTATGGTTGGAATATCTTCACACTAGGAAAGGGTATCTTATTTGCTCTTGGATAATATTTAGAGTGAATTTTGAAAGCAAACTCTCTCTCTCTATGTGTGTGTGTGTGTGTGTGTGTGTGTGTGTGTGTGTGTGAGCCATCCTTCCCCACCAAGTTTTGTAAAACTAGCATGGGTCTTGGTGGTTGAACATTTGGTTCATGTCATGCTATGTGTGTTTGATTCCTAAGAATCACTTTGGATGAGCCAATTTGTCTCATTGGCATTCAAGTTCTTATGAAGTAAAAGACCATATCTCTCTCTCTCTCTCTCTCTCTCTCTCTCTCTCTCTCTCTCTCTCTCTCTCTCAGGGTCTTTGTTGTAATGCATATATCTACTTGTGGCTCTTGGAGCTTTAAAAATCACATTGTGGTGAAGGGTGGTAATAGTTGGAGGCTATGGGAAACATGAAGGATCCAAGATAATAGCAATCTTTGATGAGCATCCTAACTTCTCAAGTTGTGTGTGTGTGTGTGTGTGTGTGTGTGTGTGTGTGTGTGTGTGTGTGTGTGTGTGTGTGTGTGTGTGTGAGAGAGAGAGAGAGAAGCAAATTCAAGCCTAAGAATAAAAGTAATAAGTTGTGAAATATTTGTAACTCATTAAGCCCTAGCCTAAGGGGTCACACCTAAAAATATATAACTATAATATGTGAGTTTTTAGGTCTAATAAATACATAGAATTTCATGTACAAAAGGGGATTTTAATTCACAAAATCATAAAATGTAAATTATTATAAGAAAAAAAATGTAGGTCCAAAAAGGGGTTTGAATATTACGCCCTGAAGGCTAGATCATGTCATATGTAGGTTTTTTAGCACTATATCCCCTAGGCAAGAAGCATGTTCCACGTTTACACTTGTAGTCTCATTGATTTTGGGAGACCTTTAGTAGAAAAAGACACCTAATGTCTTAAGTATTATATTTGCTTGCCATATTTTTCTTTCAACTCTTTAGGGTTTGCATTTGAGGCCCATTTTGGGCATATTTAAGGGTGAATATGATTCCAACCATAAAGAGGAGGGAATAGCCATCTAAGAGAGCATTCCCACGCCTTGGCTATATTGTAGGAGGCTTTCATAGCTAAAAAACCTCATGGCAACGAGGGAACACTTGGGAGTTTTGTCTCAAAGTGGCTTCGAGTTCTATAAAACACTCTAAAAGTTACGGCTCCCTCCATAACACAATTTGCATTGTTAGTTGGGAGCTTCTCCAACCCGATCAGCAAGTTGAAACTCTTGCGACCAGTCCATTTTTTTGGCTTTCAAAAAATGCAGATGTTTAAAGCTCCTTAGTGGAAATGCCATCTAACCAAAGGGAGTTTGCTCTTGGGGTTAGCGATTTTAGCTTGGTTTTTAAAGCAATCTCTCTCTCTCTCTCTCTCTCTCTCTCTCTCTCTCTCTCTCTCTCTCTCTCTCCCTCGTGTTAAAAAATCATTCTCTTCTTTTTCTTCTTCTCTCTCTCATCATGCATGTTGTTTTGCTGTTTGTGAGTCTTTTCATGGGTCGTTGAAATGTTTCTTTTCATGGGCCATGCTCCTATAACTCGGAATTCGAATGCTCACGCCTGACTTTTGAAATTCTGTGCCTGCAAAGTCCGAAGACCAAGTCATTGTGTACAGGAACCGTCGGAGATCAGTGTCTGCTGTGGCGATGATATAAAACTAGAGCTTCAGCCTGTGAGAGGCATTGTCTTTGGCTCTTCGCTGTGGCCATGGAAGCCCAGAAGAGCAGAGTGCTAGTCATCGGAGCCACAGGTTACATCGGCAAATTCATCGCTCTCTCCAGTGCGTCCTTTCATCACCCCACCTTTGTCCTCCTCCGACCCGCTACCATTTTGTCTAAATCCCACTTGATCGCCTCGTTGCAAGCTTCTGGCATCACTATCCTCAAGGTTCGTTGTACTCTCACTCTTGATTTTTATTTCTCAGTCCTCCTGTGAGTCTTTTCGGTTGCGGCATAGAGATGGAGTGTTTTAGTTTACTGCAGGGCTCCTTGGAAGATTACGAAAGCGTCTTGGCTGCAGTAAAACGAGTAGACATTGTGATATCGGCAGTGACAGAAGAGCAGTTGTTGAACCAGATTAATATCATCACTGCCATCAAGGAAGTGGGAACGATCAAGGTAATCCACTCGGCCCTGCTAGCAATATGGCAGCAGCTTCAAGTTATGGCTTACGTCAATGATTCGTCATTGTCGCTCCCTGTCGTTGTGCATGCAGCGCTTTCTTCCATCAGAATTCGGCATCGATGCTGATCATGTGCAAGGCCTGGAGCTTGTCCAGTCCACTTCCAATTCTAAATTGAAAATTCGTAGAGCTACAGAGGATGCAGGGATACCTCACACGTTCGTGTCGAGTTTTGGCTTTGGACATTATTATCTCAAGAGTCTCATGCAACCGGAACTTCCGTCTCCACCGAGGGATAAAATTAAGATCTATGGTGACGGTAATGTGAAAGGTGATGGATTGCCCAAATAAAAGAGCTAATAACCGATGCATGATTTGCCTGATCTTGTCTAGGTATATGGATTTAGGCTGATATGCACCTCAATTTGGGCATCTTGCTTCGTTGCTAGTCGCAAAGACATGCATATAAATGCAATTTGTTTTGTGGTGCAAATTGTGGGGAATCCGACCAGGCAGCATATCAACAATGAGGAGGATCTTGATTGAAAAAATAACATGTGTTCAAGACTAGAGTGGATCTCTTCAACCTAAAGAGCTTATTAAAATACTTCCTTTGTGTAAGCTTGGTCCTCTCTATCTGCATCTATCATAGAGATATTGATCAATTGTCATATGCTTAACAGTTGTCCTTTTGAGCGAAGAGGATATTGCATTGTACACTATGAAGATTATTGATGATCCAAGGACTTTAAATAAAACTGTGCATTTAAGGCCATCTGCAAATATTGTCTCCCAATCTGAGGTGGTGGAATTATGGGAAAGAAAAATTGGGAAGAACCTTGATAAAACCATTATCTCAGAGGAAGAATTGATAAAGCAGGTGAAAGGTAAGATACATATGGCTAACTCATGCTTGGATTTAGAACTTTATTTGACACTGACATCCAAGAGAGAAAAGAGAGTTCTAAGGGGCCTTTATCTATTGCATGGAGATTTAGCAACTTCTTGATCTAATTGATTTCTAGCTTCTTGATCTAATGGTTTTCTATGGTATTTACTTTTTCATTTACAGGTGCTCCTTACCCAAGAAATATGTATGATGCATACACCCATGTCATATTTGTGAAAGGTGGATATTGTAACTTCGAACTTGGTGCCAATGATGTAGAAGCCTCGCAACTCTATCCAAAAATACAATGTACAACTGTGGATGCAATGCTTGAGAAGTATCTATAATAAAAATTTAAGATGGTAGTATTTACATCTCAATCATGTACTCAGGGGGTCAACATATAAACCCTATACATCACATGCATTCAAGGTCTATTTGTAAAATTCCCTATCTATGACTCTTTCATTAATAAGATGCACCCTTTTCCTATTCAATAAGTTGATTTTTTCCTTACGACACCATTTTGTAAGTGAAAATGTGAGAAAAATAAAACCGGATATTTCCTTCTTGAAGGAACTAAAAAGAAGTCATGATGAGATCAACAATGAAGGAGAAAGAGTACTTTATTCATGAGAGGGAGTTCCAATATATAGACCGGTGATACATTGTATGTGAGCTCAAGAGAGAGCATCCTAGATCCACAAATCACTCCACTGATCTCTCCATAAATCTCTCAATCATCCACTAGAACCTTCCACACTCACACCTACTGATTGACACATCATCAACCACACCCACTATAGGCACACTCACCACACAAGTGGTCACACACATGGACACACAAGCACACACACACAAACATAGGTATACCTTCATCAATTTGTTTAGACACCCCCTCACAAATTGATAACCTTGACCCCTAGCAATAGTCTATGGGAAACTTCGTGGCTTGCCCACCCTTGGTGGCAACACACATGATCCCAACCTAGACTCACTCTAAGTTGCATTGGCAGTAGACTCATTTGGACACCCTAGCTCCAACATGATCTCACTTTAATTTTGGTCCCTGGTTTACAATCTCTCTTGAAGGTTTCTTGACAAAATGACTAGCAATGCTTACAAAACCCAATCCAATCTTTTTAGGAGGACATCCCAAGGCAGAGACCACACACATAAAAATTCTAAATTGAATATGTGGGGAAAGATCCCCCTTTGATGGCATGTCCTTGGCATGTCTTGTCCTTTTCCTTCTTCTCTTCCAAGCTACCATAGTGTGAGGTTCATTGTCATTGGAGGGGTTCTTGGTGTAGCCAATCTTGTAACTCCTTTGCTCTTTGATCTTTCTTGCATCCCATATGCCTTCAAATAGATTGAATATGAAGAGGGTCTTACCACTTGTCATTGCAAGGGCAGTGTCTACTCTTGTACAAAGGTAAGGGTCATATCACTCATGAGGCAATACATGAATGTAAGGCAAAATATGACCATCCAAGTGCAAATAGCCTTCAACTATCATGATAGAAACTACATTCATCACTTAGTCACCTTCAAGCATCAAATAGGCTACATCATTGTTGTCAATGAAGTTCATCATCCAAACATAGACATAGTCAAACATAGTCAAACTAGACAGCAACCCAAAGATCAATCTTGAATCGATGCTAGAAAACATTATACAAGAAGATGACCAAAAGCAAAAGTGAAAAATGATGAACAAGGAAACTTTTAACCACTTTGCCCCTTCAGAATTTCGACCTTTGACCATATATTTGAGTGTTTTCCCCAAACTGAACAATTTGAAGTTGGAGGCCTCAATTGAAGACTTCTAAAGCAACAAACAAAGGGCTTTCTAGTGGAATGGAAGCCGTTACTGTGCAGAGTGTCCAGCGTGAATAAGAGGTGAATTTTCACACTAAATATTGTGGCTCCTTTCAACCTTCAAGAAGGTCGTTGACTCTCAGAATGCAATATCGATTCTTCATGGTTATTTTATTTAAGGCACGGTAATCAATGCACATACAAAAAGTCCCATTTTTCTTCTTGACAAGAAGAACAGGTACCTGAACTACTAGGTCGAATCAACTCTTGAGCCAAATGGTCTTCTACTTGGGAATGAATCACTTGTTGCTGAATGGGATTATGTTTATATGGTGCCTTGCATGGCGGAGCACTACCTAGGATAAGATCAATCTTATGGTCCTTAGGTCTAGACTCTGGAAGGTGAGGGGGTAAGTCTTCTATCAAACAATCAGTATAGGTAGCTAGAAGAGGATCAGGAGACTCCTGCTTAGTTTTTTTAGTCATGGGACTAGCCTTGACCTTGATGACCATAACAAGATATGCTTTGTCATGTTTGGCCATAGCTCTTTTAGCTTGGGTATGTGACAATAAAGACACATAACTACAATGGGAATTGCTTGCGAGACTTGCAAATCATTGATAACACAACAAAAACTATACACAAGAATATGCACGATCTTTCAAAACTCAAAAATGGAAAAGATGATGGGTGTGATCTCCCCCCATAGGAGTGGTGCTTGTCTTCCACTTCCTATGTATTTGATCAGTTAAACAATTTTGAACAACAACTGATACAAGCTCATTTCCTTCTCTTCGTGCACTACTTGGAGATAAAGCCACACACAACCTTTCCAAAAAACATTGCCTTTTCTAGAAATAGAGTTTGTTGTTCCCACTTTAGTAAATAAGCTTAAGCTAAGCCTCTAATGTTCCAAAAATTAAAATATATACATGAGCATTTGCAATTTCAAAAACTAGGCTTTCTTAGTAAGCCTCAAGTTTATTCACCACATCACTGGTTGTGCCTTATGTGCACAAAAATGTTTGCCACCAATAGCCATTGCCCGATTAGTTACTCTTCCCCTGAATCACAACATCCATCAATAATGAAAATATTTCAAGCATAAGAAACCTTGGAATCAATCACCAATATTATTCAATCTTTCAGCATTTAAGTGATGAAAAATCAAAACA